>NC_134359.1:38741083-38743583 GCF_048569485.1 Anomaloglossus baeobatrachus
CCCCTGCGGACTATCACCGCCGTCTGCTGACCTTGCTGTCACTGTCCGGGGCACACACCCGGACCCACTTCAGGCTCTATAAACTGTCACTTTTCACTTTTCTTCAACTTCTCTCCTAAGCTCCTCTACCACTTCACTTCCTTCTACTTCCACTTCACCAGCTTCACTTCACTTTCTTTCACTTTCAACTCTCAACTGTTTACTCAAGCTCTCCCTGAGCTAAACTGCCTGGTTTTCCCGCCTCCAGAGCTGTGAACTCCTCGGTGGGTGGAGCCAACTGCCTGGCCCACCCCCTGGTGTGAACATCAGCTCCTGGAGGAAGGCAACAAGGATTTTGGTTAGCTTTGGTGTTCCTAACTGGGGTGTAGGGTGTGGTGGTGTGATGACCTGTGACCCCTGGCTTGCCCAGGGCGTCACACTAGTGATACATGGTATCAGGACAGATAAATCAATCTTATTAAAGTTCAGTTGCAGGTTCCTTGTCCTCATATACAAAAGCTACTGTATAAGAAAAGAAATAAGAAAATCTGCAGAAATATAGTCATGCGCACTAAATTTCAAAAGTGGTATATAACATAAAATAAGGTGTTACTTAAAACTACTGCACCTGACCCGCTAGACTAGAGGTCTCAGCTGCGTAGACCCTAATGCGGGCGTCACACGGTACGATCTATCGTGCGATCGTACTCGCCCCCGTCGTTTGTGCATCACGGGCAAATTGCTGCCCGTGTCGCACAAAGTCGTTAAACCCCCGTCACACGCACTTACCTGCTGAGCGACCTCGATGTGGGCGGCGAACATCCTCTTCCTGAAGGGGGAGGGACGTTCAGCGTCACAGCGACGTCACACAGCAGCCGGCTAATAGAAGCGGAGGGGCGGAGATGAGCGGGACGTAAACATCCCGCCCACCTCCTTCCTTCCGCATTGCCGGCGGGAGCCGCAGGATGCAGGTAAGCTATGTTCATCGTTCCTGGGGTGTCACACGGAGCGATGTGTGCTACACTGGGTACGATGAACAACCGGCGCCATGAAAAATAAACGATTTTTTAAAAATAAGCGACGAGTACACGACTCACGATTTGTGACCGATTCAGCGTCGCTCGGAGGTGTCATACGAAACGACGTCGCAAACGATGCTGGATGTGCATCACGAAAACCGTGACCCCGACGATGCATCGCACGATAGATCGCCTCGTGTGACGCCCGCATTAGGCTATGTGCCCACGGAAGATTAAACCTGTGGATTTATCTGCGGAAAATCCGCAGATTTTCTGGATTTTCCAGATAAATCCGCAGGTTTCAGCATGTACAGACACTCCCCATGTTATCCTATGGGACATGGGGAGTGCTGTGTCCATGCTGCAGATACGTGCGGCTGCGGAACATGGTGCGGATGTCCCACAGCTGCACGTAATTGCAATTATTTCTGCGCATTTATCTGCGGAAATCCCGCCTCTCCACTATGGAGATAGGGCCGGGACTTCCGCAGGGAAGCCGCACGAATGCCCGCAGGTTTACCGCAGCTATTTCGCTATACTACCGCAGCTAAAATTAGCTGCGGATACCGGCGAGCAACTGCGGGAAACCTATGGACGTACCTGTGGATATATCCGCAGGTAGAAACTCCCGTGGGCACATAGCCTAAAGGCCGCTGCACAGACTGAAACAGCCCTAACTGGATGACTCAGATGACTACTCAGACCTTTGCTTCCTGAGCCATTGAGGGGTTCATGTACCTCCTTAAGAATCCGGGGGAATCTTCCAGGAGAAACACAAGACAAACAGGCTGTAATTGCAGGCAGCATTGATTTCAGAAATATCACCAGTTGGAAGTGGAGGCCTGGAGAAGCATTAAACAGTTACATCTGCCGGGTGATGGGGCATACGGAATGACCTCAGAGGAAACACTTGTTGGTAGAAAGGCAATGAACACACAAATTGTCCACACAGAGACAAAGTGTTCAGAACCAGGACAGCAACTGAACCCGCGGCTGGTGAATGAAATCCGAGGCCTCACAAATATACAGTCATATATTATACAATATAAATAACATTAATTTCTCAGACTAATGGGGGTACCCTGCTGAGAAGAACAACGTGAACACGCAAATAAATAAAACCGAACAATTTTATTGGTAAACAGACAAGACAAAAATTAGCAAAAAGGTGCCTCTAATGATAAATATCATGAGCTGGTAGCAGCAAAGGTAAATATACTGCAAATAATAAAACTGTACAAAAAATAAAAACTGTTGTAAAGAACGTAGGACAAGCAAACTGATACCAAAGTGAATGAGGTACAAGGTAATACCTAATAAATAAACATACCAAAATCAATGTACAATTATAAAGGGCAGTTGTGCTATATTGGTATGAATACCCCTAGTAGGAAAAAGGAACTTAGATATAAAGTGCATATGTCTAACAGCCCATATTACGAACAGCCCACTAGTACAGGTCAGTAGTTTAAAAAGCAAAGTGAAGCAATACCTTCAAAAAA
>NC_134359.1:39116083-39176083 GCF_048569485.1 Anomaloglossus baeobatrachus
TGATAAATAGATTTAAGATTTGTTTCAATATAATAGTTACTATTCACCCCCATCACTACTATTGATGTCTGTTGTATATGTGTATGCCTGTATTATTAAAGGGTTAAACTAGTGCAAATTTTACATTCTAAAAATACATAAAAAATATACTTTATTACATTAATAGTAACTCACAAATAAAATACTGTAATTATTGTCCGCCTTGATGCAATAAGGATCCTCCAAAATCAAACCTTGTTTCTATACAATAGTTACTATTCGCCCTTCAGTACTGATGATGTCTGTTGTATATGTGTATGCCTGTATTGCAAAAGGGTTAAACGAATGCAAATTTTGCATGCTAAAAATATATAAAACTATACTTTATTACATTAATAATAATTCACAAATATAATGCTGTGATTGTCAGCCTGATGCAAAACGGGCCACATTGCATCAGGCTGACAATCACAGCATTTTATTTGCGAATTACTATTAATATAATAAAGTATATTTTTATATATGTATATATTTTTAGCATGTAAAATGTGCATTCTTTAAACCCTTTCATAACACAGACATATACATATACAACAGATATCAACAATAGTGAAGGGCGAATAGTAACTATAGTATTGAAACAGGGTTTGATTTTGGAAGATCCCTATTACGTCGGGCGGACAATAACCACAGCATTTTTTTGTGAATTACTATTAGTGTAATAAAGTATATTTTTATGTATTTTTAGCATGCAAAACTTGCATTCTTTTAACCCTTTAATAATACCGGCATACACATATACAACAGACATCATCAGAAGTGATGGGTGAATAGTAACTATTGTATTGAAACAGGGTTTGATTTTGGAAGATCCCTATTACGTCGGGCGGACAATAATCACAGCATTTTTTTTGTGAATTACTATTAATGTAATAAAGTATATTTTTATATATTTATGTATTTTTAGTATGCAAAATTTGCATTCATTTAACCCTTTCATAATACAGGCAGACATCATCACTAGTGATGGGCGAATAGTAACTATTGTATTGAAACAGGGTTTGATTTTGGAAGATCCCTATTACGTCGGGAGGACAATAATCACAGCATTTTATTTGTGAATTACTATTAATGTAATAAAGTATATTTTTATATATTTTTAGCATGCAAAATTTGCATTCTTTTAACCCTTTCATAACACAGGCCTACACATATACAACAGACATCATCAACAGTGAAGGGCGAATAGTAACTATTGTATTGAAACAGGGTTTGATTTTGGAAGCTCCCTATTAAGTCGGGCGGACAATAATTACAGCATTTTTTTGTGAATTACTATTAATATAATAAAGTATATTTTTATATATTTTTGCATGCAAAATTTGCATTTGTTTAACCCTTTCATAATACAGGCCTACACATATACAACAGACATCAGTAGAAGTGATGGGCGAATAGTAACTATTGTATTGAAATAGGGCTTGATTTTGGAAGATCCCTGTTACATCAGGCAGACAATAATCACAGCATTTTTTTTGGGAATTACTATTAATGTAATAAAGTATATTTTTATGTATTTTTAGCATGCAAAATTTGCATTCTTTTAACCCTTTCATAACACAGGCCTACACATATACAACAGACATCATCAATAGTGAAGGGCGAAGAGTAACTATTGTATTGAAACAGGGTTTGATTTTGGAAGATCCCTATTACGTCGGGCGGACAATAATCACAGCTTTTTTTGTGAATTACTATTAATGTAATAAAGTATATTTTTATATATTTATGTATTTTTAGTATGCAAAATTTGCATTCATTTAACCCTTTCATAATACAGGCAGACATCATCACTAGTGATGGGTGAATAGTAACTATAGTATTGAATCAGGGTTTGATTTTGGAAGATCCCTATTACGTCGGGCGGACAATAATCACAGCATTTTATTTGTGAATTACTATTAATGTAATAATGTATATTTTTAGGTATTTTTAGCATGCAAAATTTGCATTCTTTTAACCCTTTCATAACACAGGCAGCCATCATCAGTAGTGAAGGGTGAATTGAAACAGGGTTTGATTTTGGATAAACTGTATTATCCAGATGTTCCAAAATCAAACCCTTTAAATGTATCCGCAATAGCGGCGTCGCTTGTATATATCATTCTCCAGCCATTTAAAATATTCAGCAGAGGGACAGATCCGAATCCAAAAAGCTAGTTAAATAAATTGTTCATTTATTTCTTTTCTCCCAAGCAGCGAGATATCTACATGTGGTCATTAATTATAAAGAGACTATTATAGCACCATATTTTCATTCAATACGAAAGTCCTGGTATATATCAAAGAGGAGCCATAATTAAAACAGAAGGGCCACAGTGACAATTAAAATTACAATCTATACGGGGGGAAAAAAAGAAAGTACGGTCCTGCCATTTTTCACCCTGTCACTGTCGAGCGGGTTTGGGGAAAATGCTAGTCACGTTTCACGGTAAAGCAGCCTAAATTCTTCGCCGGTGCCACCTCAAAAAGCATTATCAGCACCTAAGCAAAAGCCTATGCAAGTATAATTTAATACCAAGCCACAGTTTGCAAGTAATAGCGTATAAAGTGATATTTAAGTGGTGTTTTAAGCACACTTCTGATGGCTACGGCCGCTTTTTACTGGTAAATGCTTTTCTCTTTGAGTAGTGATTATGAGTCCTGGGTGAAGAGGTGCTGTGTGCGGGTCCGCCTGTAAGCCTTACTTCAAGCTGCCAATCTTTACTTTACAGCGAAGAAAAAGCCGCATAGAACCTTGTTCTTTTTCTTGTATGCTGTCATCCCCGGAGCCTGATAACTGCAAAATCATTTTCACATAACACTTTTCTGCTTTTCCCTCTTAAACCCTGGGACCTACACATTGTGCAAGCTCTTGCACCCTTGGTAACCAGCTCCCTGCAAGCTACTTCTTCTTTGAACCATCATAGTCTTCCACTTATCTTGGTAAATATCTGCATTAATGGAACACAAAGCTTTTTATATTTTTCTCTTCTTCTTCTTGCTACAAAGTATTGTCTGTAAAAGTCACAAACAGTGAATTACGACCGATGAAACTGCCCCCCCTCCCTATTCTCCGCTTTATAACAACGTTAAACCGAGCATTCATGTCTGAAGCATGCAATAGAGACTAGGATGATTTTGTGTAATAAAGGAGGTGACATGGTCATTTTTTCCCGGTTTTGCATTACATAGACACGCTCATGCATGAGGCTTTTTGAATTTCTTATTATACGCGGGGTCGAGGGGGTCGAATGTCAGGGAAGTACTGTTAATTTCACGGGGTTAAGGGAAAGTAAATTCAGAAAGAATACAGATCACTTAGCACACAGACGCCGCATCTCTGAAGTTTCCGCACTTCGCCATTTGTTAACTATATCACACAGATGACGGGCCACCGAAACTGTTGTGACATTCCCCGTCCAAATGGAGTGGTTTTGCTGCCTGCGAAAACAGTATAATTCAGTTACCCATCTCTATGCCCTGGCTTACCTCCTCTACCTCTAAACCAACAAAGCATTAAGGCTTTTCCACAACTGGAGCTGAACGAAACACACTGCCATTTTGATAGAAATGTTAAAATTATAGAGAAAGCGCTCAAGCGGCGTTACATGTCAGGCACTAAACAGGAACTCAAGAGATGAGAAGCTTTAATATAGACAAACTCTTTATTTTCAGGATTTCTATCTTAGAGAAGCAGCAAAATTTAGATAATTTTGCATCTACATATTGGTGGGACTGCTCAAAATGGCCACATTTTTGGAAGGATCACCGTTGTTGGAGGTCAATGTTTTGTGTAGCAGTCTAAAACATTTGAACATGTAGAGACTACAGATGAGCGAGTCTGGAAAAACTCGACTTCGCATGGATTTTACTTGGCAATTCAGTGAGCAAAGAAATTATTGTCCACAAATTTGATGTCCTTTTTCATGCTTTTGGGTCTCTGCAGACCACAGATATTAATAAACGTAAGATGAAAAACAAAAGAAAGAATACTTATACTCATCATACTACTCACATGTTCAGCGGCTGCTGAATCTCCCTGCTGCTGGCTGGTCCTCCGTGCCTCTGCTGCATCACAAAACCCGCTCGTTGTTCCCTCTAGGACAGGGCGTCCTGTCATGAGTAGGCCCTGGAGCTTTGATGCCCCTTTATTATGCTCTTGGGTTTCTGTAGACCCCAGAGAATAATAAACATAAGATGCAAAAAAAAATAACGAATGATTATACTCATCACATCACTCACATGTTCAGCCACTGGCTTATCCTCCGTGCCTCTGTTGCATCACAACACTAGCCCATTGTTCAATCTAGGCCAGGGCATTCTGGCCACGAGTAGGCCCTAGAGCTTGCCCAGGCCAAGGCATGCTTACAACTGGAGTCATAGACCTAGAGTGAACACTGGGCTGGAGATGTGATTAAACAGAGGCACGGAGGACCAGAAAGCAGCAGAGAGCAGCAAGAGCAACCAGTAAAAGGTTAAAAAGCTGCCCGGTCCTCCATTCTGTTGCATTTCTGGCCCCAGTGTTCACTCTAGGTCGGGGATTCCAACCTTGAACAGGACAACGGGAACCACAGCCACATAGTGTTCACTTTAGGACAGGGCATCCGGCCATGAGTAGGCCCTGGAGCTTGTGCAGGCCAGGGCATGCTTCCGGCTACAATCATCAGCCTAGAGTGAACACCGGTCCGGAGATGTGTTGATACAGAAGCACAGAAGACCAGACAGCAGCAGGGAGTAGCAACAGTGGATGGCAAAAGGATAAAAGGAATAAAAAAAATCAATTACATTTCTGGCTACCCCCACTGCTTAGGGCTCCTCCATTCTGTTGCATCTCTAGCCTAGTGTTCACTCTAGGTCAGGGTTTCCAGACTTGAGCAGGCCCCAAAAAAATCACTGTAAATGTGCAGTGACTTCCGGGGCCTATGACAGGGAGTCATAGCCCTGTATTCACTCTAGGCTGATACTTCTGGTTGTGAGTAGGCTGCATGCACAGTGAACTCTAGGAAAGCCCTAGAGTGAACACTGGGCCAGAGATGTGGTGCGATGGAGGCAAGAAGGACAGGAAAGCAGGCAGGAAGTAGCAGGGTCGGCCGTAGAAGTGACTAGTGAGGTGAGTGTGATTTTTTTTTTTTTTTTCTCATTAACTTTTTGTACTCCCCCTTATTTTTTTTTATAGATGTTTGTTAAATAAATTTAAATATCTCCTATCTCTAGTACAGATCACTTAAAGAAGACCGCCATAAATTTGAAGCAGATTTTTGCCTATTCTCATAAGCCTTCTGTGAGAGGACCTCTAATCTAGAAAATTATTTATAATTCCCTTTTGGGTGTTCATGGTCAAGAATGCTCAGTCAAAAATAATTAACATGTACCAAGGGATGTGGTATGTTTTGTGATATGCTAACTATATGGAAACATCACTTTCAGGAAGCACGAAAAGGTGTCTACAACATGCTTGTCAAATTTGTTGATGCTCGATCGAAAGGTTGAGTGAAGCATTTGAGTATAACAACACTCCTTTTTTGGGTCATATCCCTAAAGCGGGCTTTACACGCTACAACATCGCTAGCAATTGCTAGCGATATCGAGCGTGTAAGCACCCGCCCCCGTAGTGTGTGCGATATCGTGTGATCGCTGCCGCAGCGAACATTATCTCTACGGCAGCGTCACACGCTCTTACCTGGTCGTCATCGTCTCTGTGACTGCCCAACAATCCCTCCCTCAAGGGGGAGGGACGTTCGGCATCACAGCGACGTCACCACGACATCACTAAGCGGCCGGTCAATCAAAGCGGAGGGGCGGAGATGAGTGGGACGAACATCCCGCCCACCTCCTTCCTTCCTCATTGCTGGCGTGTGGCAGGTAAGGAGAGGTTCCTCGCTCCTGCGGCGTCACGTAGCGATGTGTGCTGCCGCAGGGACGAGGATCAACTTCACCCACGCGACAGCAGCGATATTTGAGAATGGAGCCCCATGTCAACAAAGAGTGATTTTGGACGTTTTTGCAGCGATCCAAAATCGCTCCTAGGAGTCACACACAACGAGATTGCTACAGCGGCCGGATGTGCGTCACAAAATCCGTGACCCCAACGAGATCGCTGTAGCGATCTCGTAGCGTGTAAAGCCAGCTTTACACACCCTATCATGTCCTTTTCACACCTTATTTCCCATCCTATGTCTATTAGGTTAAGCTCTTAGATAATGATGAGCGAGTTTCGAAATACTCGGATTCGCGATACTCATAACGAGCACTGTCTAATACTCGTGTGGCGCCCTGGACAAGCCAGGACATCACAGGTACTGCAACAACACACCCCACACCCCGGTTAGGCACATCAGCCGCACACTCAAATCCTTGTTGCCTCCCTCCAGGGGCTGATGTCCACACCAGGTGGGGTGGAGCCAGGCGGTTGGCCCCACCCACTGAGGAGTTCACAGTCCTGGAGGTGGGAAAGGAAGTCAGAGTAGAACAGCTAGGGAGAGGGAAGTTGAAGGAGTGAAGTGGCAAGTGAGGAGCAGACTGACCGTGTCCGGGTACGTGGCCAGGGCACATACAGCAAGGTTGACAGACGGTGGTGGTCGTCTGCAGGAGTGGCCTATCGACGCAGAACCGTAGGGCCGGGGCTGGGCGGTGGCCCACCGGTACCGAACCGGGGAGTGAAGAGAAGCCAGCACAAACCGGCACGGCCTGCGGACCCCGACCAGGCTGGGAGTAGCCGTTAAACTGGTCAAATCCGTTAGCGACGGGAACCTCCGGGGTTTCCTAGCGACCAAGACCTGATTGAAGGCAACCGTCCAACCCAAACAGGGAGGGATAGCTACCGCCAGAGCTAGAGCTCCAAGGGCCAGAGCCTGCAGGCAAAAGGGGCTCCCTCGGCATTTATCCAAGCTGGGGAGCGGGTTACCGGTGGGAAGTCATCGGGACCGAAGACACACACCAGGTGCAGGGAAAGGCAGCCACCACCAACCATCCGGGAGTGATCACAGCAGCCAGCTGCGGGACCCGTCCATCCAGCCGTTTATTTTACCTGAGACTCTGTATCTGTTCTTGGCTGAGTGAGCACCACCGTGCCCTCTGGCACCGCGCTGCCCCCGCGACCCTGAACCTCACCTACCCTGCATTCCTCCCTTCTCCTTACCGGGCCCCGGGACCACCAACCCCTACCCACGGAGGGGAAAACATCCCAGCTGCTCCCTAACAACGCTCCCGGGATCCCCGTGACCAGCAGCGGTGGTGCCCCAACCTCACCACGACCCGTGGGTGGCGTCACAAACCAAATTCCCGAACCAACCCCTTTCACTCATGGGCGAGGAGCGCCGCTCGAGTCCCCAGATCTGGCCCACCGCTCGAGCCACCGAGCAGCAGCCGCAGCAGCAGCAGCCGGACCCGAGCCGCGAGCGTGGTCGAGCAGCGCACCCCTCGCCCGCGACAACTTGGCGTCACGAACAGGATCTTACCGTTCTGCTGGCTGGCAGAAGTGCGCCTTGTGTCCCGCCGGAGGTGTCCGGCCGAAAAATTTCAGAATCCGCCATCTTGGGCGCGAAGATTTTCCCGCTCAAGCGTCTTCTCGAGCAGTGGAGGCGCGAAAGCCGAAGCTCCGCCCCTGAAGAGGAGGTGCTGAAGAAAGACCAAGGGGGGTCGGATGGAGTCCGGCCATATGTAAGCCGCGGCTATAAAAGCAGGGACGCCAGGACTCTGCGGCCATCTTTGGGTTCCTGTAAAATACCGCTACCAACATGACCGCCCCGTCCAGCTACGCGGAGACTACGGAGCCGGTGCCCGGAACAGCAGCATGGCTCCGTGTCCGAACAGCGGGGATCTGCTGGCGCTACCGGAATCAGATATGCCTTCTGATGGAGCAGTGGACCGCGGAGGTGGAGGAGTTAGCTGCGGTCGCCCGGGTGTACGGGATGGAGGCCATGATGGAGGAGCTGGTGAGTGACCCATGCCCCTGTGTCCCTGAGGGACCGGCCGCTGCGGCTGAGGGACCCGGTCTGCCCCTGGCCCCCATTCTGCCTTCATCTTCCCTGCCCGCGCGCCCCGCCACTGCTGGTCCATCTGGCTTGCGCACCCTCGCAGCGGCAGCCAAAAGAGTAGCGAGCCCGGAGCCTGCGGCAGCTGGTGGCAACCCGTCTGGCGCAGAGACGGATGATAGTGACTCCGGGCCGGACACGGAACCTGTCTCGGAAGAAGAGGGGGTTGCTTGCTTGCACGACATGGAGGCCACCTACATTCCAAGGAGCGGAAACAACGGATATCGGGTGGCCCTTCCCCGCCGCGCCTGTTATGCGCTGGAGGGACTGATACCCGTGTTTTTCCACCTGGGGCCGGTTGAGGAGCAAGAAAGTGAGCAGTGAGTCAGCGGTCCTCCGTTGCACAGTTGTCCCCGTTGGGACCATCAGCACCGTTATGTGAGTAAATGAAAATGAATCAACCGAAGTTTAACCAGATTGTTAACCGTGATTGAACCGGCCGTTGCCGGCAAGTTTGTCCCAGTGGGGACCTTTTGCACGTGCGTAAGGAACTGCTTACGGACACGCCCGAGAACTTGCAGGGTATCCACAAAATAGCGGAAATGTAAATATTTGGCTTAATTCCGTTGCCGCCTCCGTAGAGGCAGATTGGGGGAAGGGTCCGCAGAAGAGTAGGCTGGGGCCCGGTCACCACCTAGACCGGTGGCCATCCTCCGGGGGTCAGGGGTTCCCCATGGACGTGGGTCCCCCTGAAAGGACCGTAGGGTGCGAAATACCGTACCCGTACCCGCTCTGGCAGCCTGGATATGGACTGGGGTCAAGGGGTGCTGCCCATTTTCTTAGGGGCAGCATCAGGGCCAGGTTGTTTGGGTGGGAGAGAGCGGAAGCCGTGTGTTGTTAATAAAAATGTACCGTTAGTAACGTTAAAGAAAGTGCCTTCCGTTAAGGGAAGTTTCATGAAAAATGCTTATGTTAATATGTTTGCCGTTTACCATATATTTATCTTTTTCAGTTGCAAAAAGAAAACCGGTGATGGACGGGCAGCCCGCAGACGGTCTGCATTTAACCAAGGGGGAATGTGGTGCCCTGGACAAGCCAGGACGTCACAGGTACTGCAACAACACACCCCACACCCCGGTTAGGCACATCAGCCGCACACACAAATCCTTGTTGCCTCCCTCCAGGGGCTGATGTCCACACCAGGTGGGGTGGAGCCAGGCGGTTGGCCCCACCCACTGAGGAGTTCACAGTCCTGGAGGCAGGAAAGGAAGTCAGAGTAGAACAGCTAGGGAGAGGGAAGTTGAAGGAGTGAAGTGGCAAGTGAGGAGCAGACTGACCGTGTCCGGGTACGTGGCCCGGGCACATACAGCAAGGTTGGCAGACGGTGGTGGCCGTCTGCAGGAGTGGCCTATCGACGCGGAACCGTAGGGCCAGGGTTGGGCGGTGGCTCACCGGTACCGAACCGGGGAACGAAGAGAAGCCAGCACAAACCGGCATGGCCTGCGGACCCCGACCAGGCTGGGAGTCGCTGTTAAACTGGTCAAATCCGTTAGCGACGGGAACCTCCGGGGTTTCCTAACGACCAAGACCTGATTGAAGGCAACCGTTCAAACCAAACAGGGAGGGATAGCTACCGCCAGAGCTAGAGCTCCAAGGGCCAGAGCCTGCGGGCAAAAGGGGCTCCCTCGGCATCTATCCAAGCTGGGGAGCGGGTTACCGGTGGGAAGCCATCGGGACCGAAGACACACACCAGGTGCAGGGAAAGGTAGCCACCACCAACCATCCGGGAGTGATCACAGCAGCCGGCTGCGGGACTCGTCCATCCAGCCATTTGTTTAACCGGAGACTCTGTATCTGTTCTTGGCTGAGTGAGTACCACCGTGCCCTCTGGCACCGCGCTGCCCCCGCGACCCTGAACCTCACCTACCCTGCATTCCTCCCTTCTCCTTACCAGGCCCCGGGACCACCAACCCCTACCCACGGAGGGGAACACATCCCAGCTGCTCCCTAACAATGCTCCCGGGATCCCCGTCACCAGCAGCGGTGGTGCCGTAACCTCACCACGACCCGTGGGTGGCGTCACGAACCAAATTCCCAAACCAAACCAACCCCTTTCACTCACGGGCGAGGAGCGCCGCTCAAGTCCCCGGATCCGGCCCACCGCTCGAGCCACCGAGCAGCAGCTGCAGCAGCAGCTTGACCCGAGCCACGAGCGCGGTCGAGCAGCGCACCCCCGGCCCGCGACAACTCGCTTATTCATTCCGAATACTGAGTGCAATGCAAGTCAAAGCTGAATACTCGTAATGTAACGAGTAACCTGAATGCCGCACTATTCGTGTGAGTAGTGTGAGTTTTGTGAGTTTCAGAATTACTCCCTTGTAAATTAAACATGATATGTCTGACCATGTCAAACACAACACATACCCAGTTAAGGTAGTAAAATGTTAAAATTACATTTACCAGTAAATGGTTTTTTTACCACTGAAAGTAATGAGAAAGTACAAAAACGCAGCAAAAATACTATGAATGAATATTAGATAAGGGGTGGAGAAGGCTTTTTGTTTGTTTTCCCCCCTTTTTTAATTTGCCTTATATACAAGTCATTATACAAGAAAGAATGTTTCCTATCATTTTTTCCTGTAAAATCCATTTTATCCTCAGTCTTGTATATGGTGTTGTCAGTAAAAGTGATGTAATACTCTGACAACATTGTTCCCAGCAGTGACCTGAGAGTCAAAGATGCATTGGGCCGTCTTCCCATGCTGTTCCCATTCCATTTCAGTGATGTTTGCATCCATTTCAATTATTTGCATGCCCCCTCCCCAGAGGTCCTGGGAGGGTCTTCTGGAAAAATGCTCAATTTTCCCATTGACTTCCATTACACTTATTACTCAAGACGAGCATCCGAGAAGTCCGATTTGCTCAATTCCATTACCAAGCACCATTACTATTCTCTATATAGGCATTCAGTCAAAAAATGTATACTGTGTAGGCTGACTCAGAGCTAATAGACAACATATGGATTTGTATAACTAAACATTGGTATAAGTTAGGAAATATTCCATCTATACAATGGGTATGGAAAGTATTCAGACCCCTTCAAATTTTTCACTCTTTCTTCCATTGCAACCATTTGGTAAATTCATTTTTTTCTCATTAATGTACACTCTGCTCCCCATCTGGACAGAAAAAAAATCCTGAAATGTAGAAAATATTGCAAATTTATTAAACAATAAAAACTGAAATATCACATGGTCATAAGTATTCATTCCATTTCCTTGTGATCCTCCTTGAGATGGTTCTACTCCATCATTGGAGTCCAGCTGTGTTTAATTAAACTGATGGGACTTGATTTGGAAAGGCGCACACTTGTCTATATAAGACCTCACAGCTCACAGTGCATGTCAGACCAAATGAGAATCATGATGTCAAAGGAACTGCCCAAAGAGCTCAGAGACAGAATTGTGGCATGGCACAGATCTGGCCAAGGTTACTAAAGATATTCATATTCATACCCAACACGGATATTACAAAAAGATTAGTGATCGAGTTTGGAGTTCTGGTGCTTTACGTATGCTAACCACTCGATCGAGCTTCAGGGTGGTTAGGTATGCTCAATGCTCAGCCCAGTGTGAGCCACTTCCAGTGTTTGAATGGCTCACACTGGGGGTAATAGCAGCGTGATCGGATGCAGTATGTACTAAAAAAAAATGAAATAATTCCACTCTTCTACCCCCGGTAGTGATCTGTTTATGGCTGGCTGCATGTGTGCGGAGACCTCAACTGCCCATCAGTTACTTCCAATGGTGTTCAAGCCAAGTTCAGGTCCCAAACTGAACTTTATCTAATGTCCAGCTGAAATGTTGAACCCAAATTTCAACAGGTTCACTCATCTCTACCCATGACCGCATCCACTTCAGAAAGGAGTGTTGATGTGGCTCGTTAATCTTTTCTTGACCAATCAGGCTAAGAAGGTCCTATATTCATTGTCTTTCCTCCTCCTCACTCAACCCCCCCACCTGACATATCCATCAATGTCAATGGTTGCTCACTTTCCCCAGTGCCACGTGCTCGCTGCCTGGGAGTAATCCTAGACTCTGATCTCTTTCTCAAGCCACACATCCAAGCCCTCTTCACCTCCTGCCGCCTCCAACTCAAAAATATTTCCCGGATCCGTAGATTCCTTTCCCAAGAAGCTGCAAAAACCCTAGTACATGCCCTTATTATCTCCCGCCTGGATTATTGAAACCTCCTGTCTGTGGCCTCCCTTCTAACAGTATCACACCCCTACAATCTATTCTAAACTATGCTGCCCAGCTAATCCACCTGTCCCCCGATACTCCCCGGCCTCTCCTCTCTGCCAATCCCTTCACTGGCTTCCCATTGCCCAATGACTACAGTTCAAAACACTAACCATGACATACAAAGCCATCCACAACCTGTCTCCTCCCTACATCTCTGACCTAGTCTCCCGGTACTTACCTGCACGTAACCTTCGATCCTCACAAGATCTCCTTCTCTACTCCCCTCTCATCTCCTCTTCCCACCATCGCATCCAAGATTTCTCCCGTGCCTCCCCCATACTCTGGAATGCTCTGCCTCAACACATCAGACTCTCGCCTACCTTGACAAGCTTCAAAAGGAACCTGAAGACCCACCTCTTCCGACAAGCCTACAACCTGCCATAACCCTCAGTCTGATACAGTGCCGCACAATCAACTCTACCCTAACCTACTGTATCCTCACCTATCCCTTGTAGACTGTGAGCCCTCGCGGGCAGGGTCCTCTATCCTCCTGTACCTGTCTGTGTCTTGTATTGTTTATGATTATTGTACTTGTCCCTATTATGTACACCCCTTTCACATGTAAAGCGCCATGGAATTGATGGCGCTATAATAATAAATAATAATAATAATGTTGCATGCTACGTTAGGCCATTACTGGAGCCCCAAAAGGATTCTGACGCATGCGTAGAGCAGCTCCTACATATTCTTAAAAATATGCGTCTGTCTTGGAAACAGATTAACATTTTTGATATATTTCAATTCTGCTCAAATTATACTGTATGTCCTATATTGCCTACAACTTGATGTTCTGTGGTTCATCTTAGCAGGTAGATTTTTTTTATAGGTTTATCTATCGAAACATATTAGAACATTGCATAAATGGCAATAACCTTATAAATAATAAATATTTGAATTTTTCCACAAATTATAAGCAATAATAGTCCCACATGGCTGCCGGGAGTTTTCTCCACTTCCCGTGGGGTTTCATGTGTACTGAGATGGTAGCAATGCCCCGGAGCCTTCATCTCTTTCTGCTCCAGATCTTGTAACCAGAAGATGTCAATCATATGTAAACTGGGTCGTAACCTGCATTGATCTTTTCTTTCCATGGCTCTTGGCTCTCTTGATCACATTATACAAATAGTTACAAAAATCCCCTAAACTGTTTATTGTGGCATCATTATAAAGGTCCTAGTACATTACCTTCTCCTAGATGCCCACTAAATGGCTGATGATTAGGCTGTGTAAATATGGTAGAGCTGTGGTCTCCCATTCAAAATGGTGCTGGCCATGTGATTTACCTTTGTAACCATTTTTTAGGCAGTCCGTGGGATCAGTAATATCACACTTTCATTTATGATCTTTAACCTCCAAAATAATACAAAACTTGGCAAAGACTACTTAAAGGGAATGTGTCACCACATTTTTGCTATCCAATCTGAGAGCAGCATTATGTAGGGGCAGACACACTAATTCCAGGGATGCCTTACTTACTGGGCTGCTTGCTGTAATTTTGATAAAATCATTGCTAATTCTACTGTAGAACTACAACTTCTATGGATGCTGAGCTCTGTGTAACCCCGCCCACATCATTGATTGACAGCTTTCTGACTATTTACAGTGTACTGAAAAAGCTGCCAATCAGTTGTGGGAAGAGGGATTACTCCGAGCTCATGAATATGGAGGAATACCTGGCAGTAGGTTTACTAGTCCTTTAGTGATAATCTCCTGTTGGTAAAATGCTGATTTTATCAAAACTGCAGGAATTAGCCCAGTAAGGGACACATTGCTGGAATCAGCATCTCTGTCTCTAGATTATGCTGCTCTCATATTAGGTGGAAAAAAATTGGTAGCAAATTATGTAAAAATTTGCTAATAGAAGAAACCTGCTACATTTATAATGGCTAGTAGAAAGGTTGTACATATGCTGCATGTAACAAGAAGAGTATAATTTATCTATCTATCTAGCTGTCTATCTATCTATCTATCTATCTATCTATCATGTTTCCCCAAAAATAAGGCCTAGCAGGAGTTTTCCGCAATGACTAAATATAAGCCCTCCCCCGAAAATAAGCCCTAGTTGCGGATCAATAATGAAGTGTCCATGCAGCTAAAAAAGAAAGATTCTGCAGGATACTTCATTATAGAAAGCAGACACCTCTAAAAGAGAGAAGAAAGAAGACAGAAGACTCCGCAATCATACTCACCAGACGCCGACCGGGAGCAGTGGAACGCATCAAGGACCTGAGCTAGAACACACACATCAGATCATACACACACACATCAGATCATACACACACACATCAGATCATACACACACACACGTCAGATCATACACACACACACACACACACACACAATCACACATCAGATTGCCCACACACACTTACCACATCCAGCGATATTGATTGCTTCTCGGCAGCTATACATTATCGCTACAGCAGCTTCACATGCACTTACCTGCTCTGCGACGTCGCTCTGGCCGGCGAACCGCCTCCTTCCTAAGGGGGCGGGTCGTGCGGTGTCACAGCGATGTCCCACAGCAGGCGGCCAATAGAAGCAGAGTGGCGTCCGTCCTTCCACATAGCCAGCGTGAGCCGCGGGACGCAGGTAAGGAGATGTTCCTCGCTCCTGCGGCTTCTCACACAGTGATGTGTGCTGCTGCAGGAACGAGGAACAACATTGTACCTGTCGCTGCCGTGACATTATGGAAATGACCGACACTACAGCGATGATACGATTTTGATGCTTTTGCGCTCGTTAATCGTATCAAAAACGATTTACACACTCCGATGTCGACAGCGACACCGGATGTGCATCACTTT
Source organism: Anomaloglossus baeobatrachus (assembly GCF_048569485.1). Lineage (NCBI taxonomy): Eukaryota > Metazoa > Chordata > Amphibia > Anura > Aromobatidae > Anomaloglossus > Anomaloglossus baeobatrachus. The sequence goes on from NC_134359.1 coordinate 39,131,189, forward strand.
CGATTTGACCCCACCGACATCGCAGCTGCATTGTCATAGTGTGCAAAGTACCCCTAAAGGGGGCTTTACACGCTACGATATTGTTAATGTTTTATCGTCGGGGTCACATTGTTAGTGACGCACATCCGGCGTGATTAACGATATCGCAGCATGTGATACTTACCAGCGACCTTAAGCGACCTCAAAAATAGTGAAAATCGTTCACCATGGAGAGGTCGTCACAAAAACAAAAATCGGTAATAGTTGATTATCGATGTGGTTCGTCATTCCTGCAGCAGCACACATCGCTATGTGTGACACCACAAGAGTGAGGAACCTCTCCTTACCTGCCGCTGGCCACAATGCGGAAGGAAGGAGGTGGGCGGGATGTTACGTCCCGCTCATCTCCGCCCCTCCGCTTTGATTGGCCGGCCGCTTAGTGACGTCGCGGTGATGTCGCTGTGATGCAGAACGTCCCTCCCCCTTGAGGGAGGGATTGTTCGGCAGTCACAGCGACACTGCCGACCAGGTAAGTGCGTGTGACGCTGCTGCAGCGATAGTGTTCGCTGCGACAGCGATCACACGATATCGCATCCACGACGGGGGCGGGTGCTTACACGCTCGATATCGCTAGCAATTGCTAGCGATGTCGTAGCGTGTAAAGCCCGCTTAAGAATTTAGAAGCCTGCAGTCACCTAAAGTGTCTGTACACTTTCATCTCAAATCTGTACAAGCCCTTTAATTATAAAATGAAACAATGTAGCATGTCAATCCTAAAAGTGTAAATATACTCACTGTCAAGATTCAGCTCTGCTTGCTTGTTCCAACAGTCATCACATGGCCACTCCACTCATATAGGTTTTTTATGTAATGTGACAACTAAGTGTTCTTCCTTCTTCCCTCAGTTTTTCACAAAATATTAAGAGCATGATGAAGAGCGGCTCATTGGCACATGAATGTAAGTGTACGAACCCCATATGAATGATTGGTGACATGATGACTACTCAAACAGCTTGGGGGTGCATCAAACTGAATTGTTGCTCCAGGGAGGACAGGATGACTTTCACGGACTGTGCTGTTGTGTTGACCTGGGTGGTGGTGACAGACTCAAGACTATTGAAGAGATTATGTTTTAAAACACTCTGTGTTAATAATGAAATGTCTGAGAAGTTATGTGCCCGCTATTCTGTGTACATAGTTGTCTTCAAACTTCTATAACTGAAAGACTGTCTTTTAAGAACTAGATGTCTCCTTCAGTTAAGAGTTAAGATCTGGTCCTGGCCAGCTGAGGTCAACAGCAGTATGCGGCCTGTATGGGCGTATTGCCGTTACGACACAGGTTCACACACCCCGCCAGGACCCCATCCTTCATGTAGAATGCCAGGGCATGAGAGAACGGCACCTCATCACTCTGTGCCATGCTATATGTCTATCTAACTATCCATCAAAGAAAGGTGCGCCTGGTTGTGGCTGGTGGGCTCTCAAGCATTTGACAAGTTCTACACTCAGCACCTTCATACTTTTTATAAACTTGTTCTATATAACAGTAATGCACTCCAAGTACTATATATTCAATGTTTGCATACATCTTAGCGCTTACAGAGTCTGCTGTATCCTTTTGTTTGCATGTTTTGCAGTCATAGAAGCTTGCACCTGTTCACACTTGTTTTATTCTGTTTGGACCTGCTGGTCAGTTTCTTTGTTGTATACTTTTCGAGGTTGTGATTGGCTCCATATTTTTCCTGGGCTCATCCGGTCAGACTATGGCTGTTGTTAATCAGTCCCGGATTCTACTTGCCCTTTAAATTTATTGTTTTTTAATCCAGCAGAGGTATGTTTAATAAATATTAGGTTTAGGATCCCATCAAAGAAAGTGTGCCTTGTCGCAGTTGGCGGGCTGCCACGAAGTGGTCAATTTTTGTGCTAATTACCTTCATTTTATAAGTATAGTCTGTATAGCAGTAATGTACAGGGTGGGCCATAATTATGGATACACCATGGGTGGCCCATAAGTATGGATACACCCTGATAAAAAAGAGTAAAGTTGAATTCAAAATGGTGGCTTTGCAGATGGCCGCCATGGGCATCACCCAGCCTCAAATGTTTTGCCCCTCCCATGTACTAATATTCCACAAACAGTACGGTGATATCAGCAACCACTTCCATTTTATCAAGGTGTATACATACTTGTGGCCCACCCAGGGTGTATCCATATTAATGGCCCACTCTGTAGTCCAAATCCCATATATTACAATGTTTGTTTGATGTAAATGTTTAGAAACATCTTAGCGCTTTGTCTTTGTAGAGATTAGTGACAGGTGTTGGGCCAGAGTCTCTTTTCTTTGAGACTCTCCAGATTAAATGTATTTCATTTTTTTGGGCTAGGAGAGGGTTAATGTCTGCATTTCTTTCCAGCAAGCATGCCTTCACCTCTTCAGGTGTATCCTGTTTGGGATCACTTCCAGTCCCAATATATACCCTCTGCTCCCAGCAGAGCGTGCCGGGTATTCTCATTCAGTTGGAAGCTTGGCCTGGAGGTGAAAGCAGCTGGAGGAGCCCTCTTTGCTACTTGCTTGTTGGCTGCAGCATTGGTGCTGACTGCAGCAGTCGGTGGTGTAAGTTTCCACATTGTCTATTTACTGCCCCCCTTTTATGTTGTTTTCCCCTGTGCACATTTAGTCACTCCTTTATTTGTGATTGCCATGTGTATGAGTTATTGTTTTCTCCTCTCCGTGTGTGTTGTGGGGTTTGTGATTACACTCAGTCCTTGGGTGGAAGTGGGGGAGGGGTGTTACATCAGGGCTTGGACAGGAGTTAGGAGTACTTTACACGCTGCGACATCGCTAGCATCGGCTAGCGATGCCGAGCGCGATAGTCCCCGCCCCCGTCGCACATGCGATATGTGGTGAATGCTGCCATAACGAACATTATCGATACGGTAGCTTCACAAGCACATACCTGCTCGGCGACGTCGCTGTGACTGTCAAACTATCCCTCTTTCAAGGGGGAGGTGCGTTCAGCGTCACAGCGACGTCACTAATCGGCTGCCCAATAGAAGCGGAGGGGCGGAGATGAGCGGGACATAACATCCCGCCCACCTTCTCCCTTCCGCATTGCCATCGGGACGCAGGTAAGGAGATGTTTGTCGCTTCTGCGGGTTTACACACAGCGATGTGTGGAGCTGCAGGAACGACAAACAACATCGTACTTGCGGTCGACCCGACATTATGGAATTGTACGACGCTACACAGATCACCGATTTTCAATGCTTTTGCGATCGTTTATAGCTGCACCTAGGATTTACACGTTGCGATGTCGCTACCGGCGCCAGATGTGCGTCACTAACGACGTGACCGAGATGATATTTCGAAAGCGATGTCGCAATGTGTAAAGCCCCCCTTTGGGTCACATTGGTGACTCAGACCTTGCTGCCATCAAGCGTACCTCTGAGCTGAGGGACAGCGCAGGGTCCGCAGTCTAGTCTGAGGGTCAGCTTAGGCCCCTTTCACACATCAGTTTTTTGCTATGAGTCACAATCCATCGAATTTTGAAAAAAACAGATCCAGCGCCATCACTGATGGCGCTGAATCCGTTTTTTTCCCATTGAATTGTATAAGCGACGGATTGTGACTGATGGCATCACGTTTCATCCATCGTTCAATGGATCTGTCGAAAATTGTTTGTCCGTTGGATGGCGACAACGTCCACAGTAACGTTTTTTGTGTACGTCGAAAAAACGGACAGCGACGGATCCATCGCCGTCTGTCGTTTGGTGGAATGGAAGCCTTTGGGTGCAGGATCCGTCGTCCTTCCACCAGTCAGTCTATTAGCTTTATCACATCTATCCATCACTCTATTCCGTATATATTCCCATTATGTATATACCACTCATTACTTACTTTGCTGGAGTTACGAAATCACTGCCTATTGTAATTAGGAACTTTTTTTCAGATCGCCATTCTTGCATGCAGCCTGTTGCCTCAAGTTTTAATCCTTCATTACCAGTTTAAACAAAATCACCAATTAGGCACATGAACACGTCTGTATTAATCTCATTAAGGTGATGGCACCAAATAAATTGGAACTATTTTTGAGCTTTTTTTTCCCTTTTGTTGCTATGGCTTTATCAGGCCCCGTGGTCATATACAGAGACCTTCCAGCTCAGTCATTTAGAGTCATTCAGTTGTGGAATAAATGTGGCATTACCATCTTTGGCTGAAAATTGCTTTCAGCTTTTAAACTGCACTGACTAGTTTGTAGTTAATCTTAGATCATTCACTCGCAAAAATTAAATGAGCCAGAACGATGATCTTTTTTTTCATTTTTTTTTTTCTGTAAAATAATACATGACAAAACAGTTATTTGTTCTTCCCAGTAGATGCATTACATTCATTTACCAACTTATAAAGGAGACTTGTGAATTTTAATTGTATTTACACCTAATGATAAAGAAGTTTATTTATCCATAACCACCAGTCTGCACATTCTCCTCCTGCGGCTGGTCCTTAGGTTTTTAACTGGCCTATGAATCATGGGTATATACATATATACTGTATATATATATATATACAGTACAGACCAAAAGTTTGGACACACCTTCTCATTCAAAGAGTTTTCTTTATTTTCAGGACTCTGAAAATTGTAGATTCACATTGAAGGCATCAAAATTATGAATTAAAACATGTGGAATGAAATACTTAAAAAAGTGTAAAACAACTGAAAATATATCTTATATTCTGGGCTCTTCAAAGTAGACACCTTTTGCTTTGATTACTGCTTTGCACACTCTTGGCATTCTCTTGATGAGCTTCAAGAGGTAGTCACCGGAAATGGTTTTCCAACAGTCTTGAAGGAGTTCCCAGAGATGCTTAGCACTTGTTGGCTCTTTTGCCTTCACTCTGAACTCCATCTCGATTGGGTTCAGGTCTGGTGACTGTGGAGGCCAGGTCATCTGGCGTAGCACCCCATCACTCTCCTTCTTAGTCAAATAGCCCTTACACAGCCTGGAGGTGTGTTTGGGGTCATTGTCCTGTTGAAAAATAAATGATGGTCCAACTAAACGCAAACCGGATGGAATAGCACGCCGCTGCAAGATGCTGTGGTAGTCATGCTGGTTCAGTATGCCTTCAATTTTGAATAAATCCCCAACAGTGTCACCAGCAAAGCACCCCCACACCATCACACCCCCTCCTCCATGCTTCACGGTGGAAACCAGCCATGTAGAGTCTATCCGTTTACCTTTTCTACAAAGACACGGTGGTTGGATCCAAAGAGCTCAAATTTGGACTCATCAGACCAAAGCACAGATTTCCACTGGTCTAATGTCCATTCCTTGTGTTCTTTAGCCCCAACAAGTCTCTTCTGCTTGTTGCCTGTCTTTAGCAGTGGTTTCCTAGCAGCTATTTTACCATGAAGGCCTGCTGCACAAAGTCTCCTCTTAACAGTTGTTTTAGAGATGAGAAGGTGTGTCCAAACTTTTGGTCTGTACTGTATATACACACACAGAAATATTTGCACAGTGACCGAATCTTCATCATTTCAGCTCTGCAGGCCAATATTTTTTCATTTAAAATGTAGCAACTGAGATCTATTGTATTTTTTGGATTATAAGACGCACTTTTCCTCCCAAAATTTTGAGAGGAAAATGAGGGGTGTGTCTTATAATCCGAATGCACCTTATCAAAAGGTGGTGGAGAGGGGTCACAGGAAACAGGGGCAATGCTGAGGGATACAAGCTCTGTGCAGGGGCCTGTGGGGCGCTGTGCTGAGGGCAGTGAGGCAGGAGCATCCTGAAAATGTCAGCAGTGAGAGCTTCAAATAATGGCGTCTGGAGTCGGCGCATGCGCATATGGAGTTCTCGGCTCAAGATCTTATCTACCCACATGCCGCATCCAGCCCATTGATTTCCCAGCAGCGGACTTAAGGAAAATGGAGCTCGGACGTGGCGTATGCACAGATGAGATCTCAACTTGTCCTTGAGCTAATTGCTCAATCTGCGCACGTGCCGACTCCGTGCGCCATTTCTTTGAAGCCCGCACCACCGACAGTTTCTGGAAGTTGCCTACCTCACAGCATCTGGGACATCGGCCGGCCTCACTGCGCGCAGCATCGAGCTGCTCTACCACCATTTCTGCCTCCTGTGACCCCCGCTTCAACACCGCTGCCACCCCCCCACCCCCGGTAAGACACTATCGGATTGTAAGATGGAACCCTTTTTTATTTTACCTTTTGTTTTTTTGTTTCTCTAACTTTGGGGTGTGTCTTATAATCTGGTGCATCTTATAAACCTAAAAATATGGTAATTGAAGTTGAGAGTTTCAGGCTTAATTAAAGGGGTTGAACAAAAATATCCTGTGAAGCATTTAGGAATTGTAACCATTTTTCTACAAAGTCTTCTCATTTCAGAGACTCAAAAGTAATTGGACAAATTTAATTCACTATAAATAAAATGTTCATTTTTAATACTTTGTAGAGAATCCTATACAGGCGATGGCAGCCTGAAGTCTTTCGGCCATGGACATTACCAGACGCTGGGTTTCCTCCTGTGTGAGGCTTTGCCATCTTTACTACAGTGACTTTAGCTGTTGCTGTTTTTGGGTCTTTCTGCTTTTGGTTTTGTCTTAAGCCTGTGATACAGCTCGATGGGGTTGGGATCTGGTGATGACTCGGCTATTGCAGAACAATGCACTTCTTCGCTTTCGCAGTATATTTTGGGTCATTGTCCATCTGTCCATGAAACACCGTACAACGTTGCTGTATTTGATTGCATCTGAGCAGAAAATCTCACCCTGTACAGTTCAGAATTCATCTGGCTGCTTCTGTCTTTAGTCACATCATCAATAAACATTAGTGCTCCAGTGTCATTGGAAGCTACGGATGTCTGACCATCACACTGCGTATAACAAAGATAGCACAAAGCTAGGCTACAAATAGACAACAGATAGATGATAGGTCATGTGGAGAAACAAGGGTCAGTGGGTGCTCTCGTCTTCAAAAAGACCGCTCAGACCAAGGCACATCCCACTCAACACCCACACTTCTTCCCCACGGGCAGAACACTACTCAGACAACAAAAAGGTAAGGGAACCACACATTAGTAACACTATTTTGGTTCACCAACAGGCAAAAACATATTGTGCTATTCCCAGCAAGAACACAAGATGGCACAAGTGACAGTCTCACTTTTTCGCTGGCCCACCAGGGATTAGAATCTTCATGACTTCAGGGCTTCCAGGGCCAACTATCCCAGCTTGCAGCACTCTGCTTTTCTTGGGCATAGACTGAGAGGAGATAGTGGCAAACTTAGGCTGGAAACATACGAGTGTATGGCATCTGATGCAACAGCATCAGATGCAATATGCTAATGACCCTTGGCTCCTCCTCCTGTGATCAGATCACAGCTGCAGAGGAAAGAGAGGAGCTAATCTCCCCATCTCCTCCATTTTCAGCTGATGTGATTATCCCACTGCACGCCAGTGTCATTCGAGTGCATTGTGATGTTTCACTTGCACCCATAGACTTGTATGGGTGTGAGTGAATACAGATCGGATTACACCCGTAGCATGTGGCAATTGTTTTCTCAATCCGATTAGGGTTGAGAAAAAAATTGGAGAAGGGTAATGGCCTCATAGAGTAACATGGGTCCGAGTGGAATGTGATTTTTTTTATCCCACTCCACTCAGCCCATTTTACTAGCCGTGTTTTTTTACCCTTAAAAAGCTGATCGAGAACAGCAGGATACATATCCAGGCAACCAAATTGTCCCATCCCGGTTATCCAAGCAATTTTGTGGGCTCTGCATTGAGCATTGAGGCAGTTCTTTGAATCTCCAGCTGGAACTGTGGATTCTAGGCTGAAGTCCTGAAGAATGAATGTGTTGACAGGAGCAATACTCTTTTTATACCTCTCAGTTTCCATTTCAGGGTATTGTGTATTTCAGGATTGATGAGAAATCGCTGTTCTCTCATTGGTTGCTAATTCAGTCTGACTGCATAGTATTCCTGTAATTGATGTAGTCAAAGTGCGGAGACGATACACACAATAGGGCTCCAGGCAGTCTGACATGAGACAATGTCTAACCTCTCTATTTCCCAACCAAAGGAGCAATACGTCTGGCCTAATTAAGAACAGTTCACCCCCCAAACAAGTCACCAGATGCTGAGTTGTCAAAGATAGATCGAATAGAATAGAAAAATCAATAGATAGATAGATAGATAGATAAATAGATATTATATTGGAATCCTTTCCTGAAATTAATTGTTGGGGTTCATTTTGGTTCATTTTGGTTTTATGTTTATATTAAGGATAAGCAAGCAACTGTCTGTGGGTGATATATGCAAAGCTTCATGGTCCCTACGAGAGAAGGTGATGGGTAGTAAGAAAAAGAAATATGGCCGATCATTAGTGCTGTAACCAATGTGCTTTAGACAAGGAACAAAGAGGTAAATGGATTTACACTAACAATTCTCAAATACTATCTCTGAGCCCCTGTGCTATATTTAATTAAAAAATAAATTAAAGGGTGTAATTTTTTTACTTAACTCACGGAAGAATTACTGCAGCTTTTATGTTTATTTTATGCCATAGTGGAAAGAAGAAAACTGCTGAAAAATACTTAAAAAAAATTACACAAAGTCTAAGGTGCTTTCAAGTGTAACAATATAACATGGTATTAATATAACCCATTTTCACAAACTGTATACAGTATATCCATGGCACAGAGTTATGATATGAACCCATATACTGAGTCTAATGGCTTTCCTGGAAGTTCACTGAACTTTGAGGTGGTGCATTTGAAATAAGGGTCACGGACCTCACGCACTGGTCCAGCAAAAGCTGTTACATTCTGTTGATAGACTTAAGGTGTGTGGGACCAAAGAAGACACAAAATCAGCCATCCAGATGATAGAAGAACAATGCCGAAGACACCAAAATAACACTGCTATAATGTAATAGAAACATTAAAAAAGGGTAAAAGTATCAGTGTTCCTTTATCAAAATGACAGCTTAGGAAAAAAAAGCATTGTCACAGAGAGTCTTCAGAATGCACACAGCATTTCCAAGGAGCTAAGAAGCAGTGAGGGTGAACAGCCAAATAATATAATATATCCTGCTGAGAAAAAGAAGATGTTTCCTTAAAAAAATGCTCGCACTTTGTGTAGATAAAGCTTCTTAGAAATATAGTTTCCCAAACATATTTAGAAGTAAAAAATAAATATTGTTTTATATTGTTATTAGAGTTTGAGATTTATTAATCCAGGAAAACATAAAATAAAAATAATAATACATTAATATAGTAACAATTATATTGGTTATTGCAATACAAATGATAATAATAATAATAATAATAATAATAATAATAATAATAATAATATAATAACAACAATGTGGATATGTTTTAAATCTTATTTATTTTTTAGATTTTTACATTAAGTAATTAGAATGTTCAAATTTGTAAAAGCACTAATGAACATCAATCTTTCCTTTTCTTACTAACCATCACCATCACCCACTGACAGTTGCATGCTTAGTATCTACATATCCATTTATCTCTCTATTATTCTATTTATTCTTCTGTCTGTCTATCTATCCATCTATCTATCTATCTATCTATCTATCTATCTATCTATCTATCTATCTATCCCTCTATCTATCTATCTATCCCTCTATCTATCTATCTATCTATCTATCTATCTATCTATCTATCTATCTATCCCTCTATCTATCTATCTATCCCTCTATCTATCTATCTATCTATCTATCTATCTATCTATCTATCTATCTATCTATCCTTCTATCTATCTATCTATCCCTCTATCTATCTATCTATCCCTCTATCTATCTATCTATCTATCTATCTATCTATCCTTATATCTATCTATCTATCTATCCCTCTATCTATCTATCCCTCTATCTATCTATCCTTATATCTATCTATCTATCTATCTATCCTTATATCTATCTATCTATCTATCCTTATATCTATCTATCTATCTATCCTTATATCTATCTATCTATCTATCTATCTATCCCTCTATCTATCTATCCCTCTATCTATCTATCCTTATATCTATCTATCTATCTATCCTTATATCTATCTATCTATCTATCCTTATATCTATCTTTCTATCTATCTATATATCTATCTATCCCTCTATCTATCCATCTATCTATCTATCTATCTATCCTTATATCTATCTATCTATCTATCTCTCTATCTATCCTTATATCTATCTATCTATCTATCCTTATATCTATCTATCTATTATCTATCTATCTTTCTATCTATCTATCCCTCTATCATCTATCTATCTATCTATCTATCTCTCTATCTATCTATATATCCTTATATCTATCTATCTATCTATCTATCCTTATATCTATCTATCTATCCCTCTATCTATCTTTCTATCTATCTATCTATCCCTCTATCATCTATCTATATATCTATCTATCTATGTATCTATCTAACTATCTATCTATCTATCCCTCTATCTATCTATCCCTCTATTTATCTAGCTCTCCATCTATCTATCTATCTATCCTTATATCTATCCTTATATCTATCATTATATCTATCTATCCATCCATCTATCTATCTATTTATCTATCTATCCCTCTATCCATCATCTCTTATTCTATCTCTCTATCTATCCTTATATCTATCATTATATCTATCTATCTATCTAATCTATCTATCTATCCTTATATCTATCATTATATCTATCATTATATCTATCTGTCTATCTATCCTTTTATCTATCATTATATCTATCTGTCTATCCCTCTATCTATCTATCCTTCTATCTATCTATCTATCTATCCCTCTATCTATCTATCCCTCTATCTATCCCTCTATCTATCTATCTATCTATCTATCTATCTATCTATCTATCCCTCTATCTATCCCTCTATCTATCCCTCTATCTATCTATCTATCTATCTATCCCTCTATCTATCTTCTGTCTATCTATCTATCTTCTATCTATCTATCCCTCTATCTATCTATCTATCTATTTATCTATCTATCTATCCCTCTATCTATCTATCTATTTATCTATCTATCTATCCCTCTATCTATCCCTCTATCTATCATCTTTAATCTATCTAGCACGGTGGCTCAGTGGTTAGCACTGCAGTCTTGCAGCGCTGGGGTCCTGGGTTCAAATCCCACCAAGGACACCATCTGCAAAGAGTTTGTATGTTCTCCCCGTGTTTGCGTGGGTTTCCTCCGGGTTCTCCGGTTTCCTCCCACACTCCAAAAACATACAGATAGGGACTCTAGATTGTGAGCCCCAATGGGGACAGTATTGCCAATGTATGTAAAGCGCTGTGGAATTAATAGCGCTATATAAATGAATAAAATTATTATTATTATTATCCATCTACATTTATTACTGTAATGATTACTATATAAATATTAATCAGTATGAACTTTATAACAATTTTTCACAATTTATATTTTTTTCACATCTTTTGAAACAAAAATAAAACGACTCACAATAAACTTATTATTTCCTCCTATTTAACCTTTTCTAATTTGGCCATTTTTTTCCCTCCCCAACAACCTGGAGCAGATAATTTCTTATTTTCCAGGCTTCACTACCCTTCATACAGTGAATAAATTGCAACTTATTTCCATGAAATCCGCAGATGACACAGGTTTTTAGTTTGCATAAAGGCATAAAGAGGTGTCTAATATCTCCAATATTTATCTACTAAGTGGACATTTGCATGGGGATAGAAGGGAGAAGGAGCCACATCCCCTCCTGCGGTGACAGCTGTACGCGCGGATGACATCTGACAGCTGTGACAGTGCTGAAGGGGAAGTCGGATGACTTGCTGCCTCTATGATCCAATTACAGCACACATTCCTCTGACAGACCCAGCAGCTTGACTCCTGCATTCGGAAGGACAGTATTGATCTTTTGTCAGAAACCAGTTGCCTGCTTGAAATTGTGCGCTGCTGAACTTTGAAAAGCCATAGTACCCTCTTAAATGATAGGGGCAGCCAGGTTATATTATTCAGGTACAAAGAGAGGTTCAAAGGCTAGGTGCTAAATGCTGTATACTTGAAACAATCATAACAATATGACAGACCAATCATACTCAAGTAGCCCGGCTTATCTCGCCAGCTACTGTCTATGATTTTCCTTGATGAAAAGGCCATTGCAATTAGCGCATGCCGGATTGTTGTGCGGTGTGACAGCCGCCTAGATGGAATAATGGCAGCTGCCAATAACTGTAAATTCTTGAAAACAGACAATTAGGTCTATAATTCGCGAGCCGCGAGTCTCTCGACTTCAGACCTTTGCTATACTTTGACTGCAAACTATACGAGGTCAACACAGGGTAAAGGCTCGGTGAATGAAAGGCTTGGCAAAGGGTCAATTTTCCCTTTAACTGTTAAAGCTTAAATATCAGGCGCTCAGGTTTAGGAATCGCTGCCGTAAGCGTCGGTGTTGGTTTAGACACGGCGTAGAAATACCAGCGTACCTCGCTTAGATTATATTTTGTAATTGTTTTATAGGCGCTATGGAGGTAGGGATGCAATTAGGTAAATTTAGATCTACGTATGTAAAGCCTTGGAAGGCATGCTGTCAGCTTCCTGGGCTTGTGTGTTTTTAGTAAATAATTGTACACTCTATAATATATCAATTCTGTAAAATCTTTTCTCGTATCTCTGTGTTGTGCTGTTCCTCTGTTATTTCTACTAGATATGTATGAATAAATTGTCAACTAAGTGTTACTATTTGGGGGTGTGTCCCTGAATTAATACTTTGAGTATCAGACTATGTATGGACCCGCCCCCGAGGAACTGAGAAATCCAAATATATGAAAAAAGAGGCTCCAGAACTGATATTTCATTGTGAATGCAAATGTTACCTAAGACATGTAAAAGTAATGGCATTTCTGTTAGGCTCCAATTTTGGAAGACATCTATAATGTTTTCGTTGTTGTTGGATCCTGGGCCTCTCTATATTTAGTGTATAATTGTGCTCTCTATAATATAACAATTCTGTAAAATCTTTTCTCATATCTGTACGTTGTGCTGTTCCTTTTTTATTTCTACTAGACTTTTAAAAATAAATTGACAACTGAGTGTTACTATGTTTTTATTTATGTTGTTATGAGCATTAAAGGGGTTGTCAAAATTTGTGATGAGTCTGCAGTCACTCCATGTGTCACTTTGTGACTGCAGCCTTCTGAATTCTCACAGTGCGCACACTGCACACTGTCAGGATTTTCTGGTGCCGGCGGTGAGAGTGGGGGGCTATGAAGCTGCAAGTATGCGATCTACATAGATGTGGTCACGTGCTGAACAGACAAGCTCAATGAAAATGAATTGACTGAGACTGAAACATCAAATCAGAATGTGGCCACAAGTGTACAAATCTCATACTTGTGCTCATATGATCATCCACTCTCTCCACTTGCACTGGCACCCCCCCGCTCCTCAATGTCGCCTGACAGCACCCCCCTGCTCCTCGCGTCAGAGGTGCGTACCAGCAAATATTTTTTTACAAAAAAGCACTGTATACAGTATGTACAATTCTGGGAAACACAGATGCAGGGTCTAGACTACAATAGCAGAAAGCACCTTGGAACTATAGTCATCACACCACTTGGCACCACAAATGGTGCCATACCCAACCCAGCCAGTCAATGGAATTAATGAGTGTCCTAAGAGTGGAGAATATCAGGTACATGAATATAGTATTCGGTTATTATCTACTGCCATCTTCACTCTGTGCTTTAATGGTCAACACTTTGCTATGCCTTTATAGCCAGTTGCATAATTAGTAGGGATGATCGAATACCTCAATTATTTGGCTTTGCGTATATCCGACGGATAGGTCGCCGCTATACGAATATTTGATGCGCAATGTAAGTCTATGGGAATCCCGAATAGTTCCGAATAGTTATGATTTGGGTTTCCCATAGACTTACATTGCGCATTGAATATTCGCGAATAGTCCAATAGCAGCTTCCTATACGGAAAATATTTGCGAAGACAAATATGTGAGGTATTTGATCATCCCTCATAATTAGGGTCTTAAGGGCCCCAGAACCAAATTTAGACTGGGCCATCCAAAAGGTCAACTCACTTCCAGAGTCCTTGGTGTTCTAGAGCAGGGAAGTAGTTCATTCTAAGATGTTTGATAATTCTGGCACTTAAAGGGAATCTGTCACCTACTCACCTGCAGGGCGGTCTGATACGGAAAGGTCTAATGGGCGTCGCTGCTCTCGGGTCCTGTGCCTCCTCCATCTTGTGCGATCGCTGTGGATGTGGATGACTCGTCCTCCGTCATCCTCACAGTGCCTTCCATAGCACTCCTGCTCACATGCACTTTGCTCTGCCCTGCTGAGCGTAGTGAAGTAGCCACAGATTGGCCAAATTTAATGTCATGAGAACCCCAGGAGACCAGCTATGACACCGTTGGATCGGCACCTGCACCGGAAGTGAGTATAAGTGTTGTTATTTTTTTTGAGTGAAGCAAAGCGATTGAGAAGGGATTGTCCAAGTAGTGGTTGTCCAAGAAGTGGACAACCCCTTTCAATGGGTAAAATTGCAACCTGCTTGTAAATACAACAACTTTTCAATTTCAATTTTATTAAATATCCTCTTTGTTCTCAAGAATAGAGACATTTTTAATTAAATAGTTTACTATTCATTTCATAGGTTACCAACCATCGTTGCAGTCTATCAGAGGTGGCCACTTGCAATCTGTTTGCATACAGATTGACAAACAGATACAGCTCTGGAGCTGACCAGGTCGCTTATAGAGATTTGCTAACCTTTGGAAGTTCGGTTCAGCAGGTACAGTCAAACTTTAAAAAAGGACCTGCCCCTGAGGAGTCGAACAATGCAGATATATGAAAAAAGAGGCTTTATAGCTGATATTTCATAGGGAAGGCGCATGTAAAAGTAATGACAAGTCCTGAATGCTTTGTGAACCAACATTTGACATTTCTGTTAAGGGGGCTTTATACGCAGCAACATCACAAGCGATGTCGCTGGTGAAAGCACCCACCCCCGTCGGTTGTGCGTCATGGGCAAATCGCTGCCCATGGCTCACAACATCGTTAGGACCCGTCACATGAACTTACCTGCCTAGCAACGTCGCTGTGGCCGGCGAACCGCCTCCTTCCTAAGGGGGAGGTTCGTTCAGGGTCACAGCGACGTCACTAAGCGGCCACCAAATAGAAGCGGAGGGGTGGAGATGAGCGGGCGGAATATCCTGCCCACTTCCTTCCTTCCTCATTGCCAGCGGCCGCAGGTACGATGTTGTTCCTCGTTCCCGAGGTGTCACACATAGCGATGTGTGCTGACGCAGGAACGATGAACAACCTGCGTCCTCAACAACCAATGATTTTTTGAAAATGAAAGACGTGTGAACGATGAACGATTTGGTGAGTATTTTCCATCATTAACGGCCGCTCGATGGTGTCACACGCAACGACGTCGCTAACGATGCCGGATGTGCGTCAAGGAATCCGTGACCCCGGTGATATATCGTTAGATACGTCATTGTGTGTAATGGGGCCTTTACGCTCCAATGTTGGTAGACGTCAGCAATGTGTCGGGGTCTTGTGCACGTCTCCGGAGAACATACAATTCAGACCAGTAGAGCGACAATGTAACAGATTGGAACTGTCATGAAGTCAAGTGTTAGAGGAGTTGTGGTGTCCTGAAGAGAACATATTGGGGAACACCTTTAGATTATATATCCATTGCAAAATAATGTGCCTGATTACCGCTGCCACACACATTGTATACACTAAAATCAGGAATGAACGCAATCCCCTCCTGATTCTACAAAGTACTGTATATCATTTCACTACGCGCCCCCTTCACGATATCAGACGCCCCCATGAAACAATAATGCTAACAAAATAAAAGAAGGTGACATTACAGCGGCTCCTTTAACCTCATCCCTATAAACGTATGTAAGCCGTTCACCACTCTCTTCAGTCTGTCAATCATGATTAAACTGTATTAGCGGTGACAGTGGGGAATTCAGAAAGATAAATTGTTAATAATGTGGCCCACTGTCATGTACACCATTAATTTCCATAGCTCAACGTTAAAGATACGCTCCTAAAACTGCGATTTTACTGCAACTTATCCAAAAAGGGTCTCAAGAGAAGTCACACACTTATATCACTGGGTGGAGAGAGGAAATATTCTACGTCTTAAATTATTATCCTTTTTTTTCGTGTCTCCTTAGACCCAAAAACAGGAGAATTTAAGGCAACGTGAAGGTAAGAGCTCTACGGGGAAAACCTGCGGTAATGTATCTGCAATATAAATACACAATGATAAGATGAATTCCCTTTCTTCTTCGCAAATACACCTGAACTTTGACCTTAGTAGACTGCAGCCTCTGGGGTAATATATACATTTAATCTATTGCTGTCCCCGTATGATACATGCCGTGTAGAGGGCTTGTTGTTTACAGTGAAACATTACATTTCCCGGCAAAAAAATAAAGCCCCGACCTCTTTCCTGGAGGAGACAATAGTTGTAAGGTGGAAACATCAGTTTCCATCCTTCTAATGATTATTTAAAATCATATTTGATGGTCTGACATTGATAATGTTAGCAAAAATGGCTGAGATTTTTCTTTTTGCATGGTACTGATATTCATCCACATCCATTTAAAGGAACTCAATGCAAAAAATCTTAAAAAAAAATCCTGCTAGGGGCATCTTCCATAACCTGCCGTAACCCTCTCTCTGATACAGCACCGCACGACCAGCTTTACCCTCACCTACTGTATCTTAACCCATCCCTTGTAGACTGTGAGCCCTCGCAGGCAGGGTCCTCTCTCCTCCTGTAGACTGTGAGCCCTCGCAGGCAGGGTCCTCTCTCCTCCTGTAGACTGTGAGCCCTCGCAGGCAGGGTCCTTTCTCCTCCTGTAGACTGTGATCCCTCGCAGGCAGGGTCCTCTCTCCTCCTGTAGACTCTGATCCCTCGCAGGCAGGGTCCTCTCTCCTCCTGTAGACTGTGAGCCCTCGCGGGCAGGGTCCTCTCTCCTTCTGTAGACTGTGAGCCCTCGCGGGCAGGGTCCTCTCTCCTTCTGTAGACTGTGAGCCCTGGCAGGCAGGTCCTCTCTCCTCCTGTAGACTGTGAGCCCTTGCAGGCAGGGATCCCTCTCTCCTCCTGTAGACTGTGAGCCCTTGCAGGCAGGGTCCTCTCTCCTCCTGTAGACTGTGAGCCCTCGCGGGCAGGGTCCTCTCTCCTTCTGTAGACTGTGAGCCCTCGGGGGCAGGGACCTCTGTCCTCCTGTACCAGTCTGTGCCTTGCATTGTTTATGATTATTTTACTTGTCCCTATTATGTATTCCCCTTTCACATGTAAAGCGCCATGGAATAAATGGCGCTATAATAATAAATAATAATAATTATAATAATAATGTTATAGCAGAGTACTAAGATATCATATACATTTTGAGCTCTAGATGATCGGAAGAACAAAGGGAGAATTGTTCATTGGAGTGTTTTCTGTAGAGCGGTAATTTGCACAGCTAAGTAATTACGCAGTGTTACCATCTCCTGTAGAGCGCGTAGCCGGAATTGTGAGGAGCTAGCCATGGATAAAAGACAATTGGACCAACGGACATAGAGTAGACCTCTTCCCAGGACAGAATGCTGGTTACGTTGATCGTGTTGTGTGTTGTGTTTGATTAGATATTTGATTGCTCCCTGTTTAAGATGCTCTTGATTGAGTGTCTCAGGTGCCTTCATTACCCCATTGTTCTCTCTGTAGCAGAGTGTCATCTCCAGTCTGTCTGCATGGACTTTAATATAATCAGGCCTACAGTAGAATTCATTGTCCTGCATCTGGTGGGGGTTGTGCATCTCTATTAATCTCTGCAGGGGAGGTTTCTGGAACTTTCTGCATACTTTGAGCTACATGTAGGCGATGTTTACAGGAATGGGTGTGAGCCCTTCTGCCCATCCAGGGGGCTTATCCCTGGAGAGGGAGAACAATAATCAACATATTTGGTCAGTGAGTGGGAGTCCATGTGAGAGGTCTTCTGCCCATCCAAGGGCTGATTTCTGGAGAGGGAGAACAATAAGCAATAAATAAGTCAGCTGGGTAAGAACCAGGATGTAATCATTGTTGTCGCAGAGATAGTGACTGTAACTGGTCCAAAGTGGTGAACAGGGCCCGCTGACCACAGAGCCTACTTCACCTGGATATGCATCAAGTCCCTTCACCACAATACCTGCTGCTAGCCAAAAAAAAGTTGGCAGCAGATGTCAATGTACCAGGCAGTGATATCATAGCAGGCATATTGATATCAGCTACCAGCCACTTCGCCAGCTACAAAGGAAGATGCCTTATGACATGGGAGCAGGGGAAGGCAAGTAAAATGAGTTTTTTTATGCATTAGAGGCAGAGTGGAGAACATATATAACAATAAGGGTCCCAGGATGGGGACATATATATACCAGGATGGGGATATAGAGTATATACCAAGAAGGGGCCCAGGATGGGGACATATATACCAAGATGAGGGACATATTTACCAGGAAGGGGCCCAGGATGGGAAATATACCAGGAGAGGATATATATACTAACATGGAGCTTAGGATGGGGAATATATATAACAGGATGTGGGACATATTTATCAGAAAGAGGTCCAGCATGGGAAACATATATACCAGGCAGAGACATGCATACCAGGAAGGGGCCCATGATAGGGGATATATATATATACATGTATATATATATATATATATATATATATATATATATATATATATATATATATACCAGGATAAGGGACTTATTTACCAGGAAGAGGTCCAGGATGGGAAACATATATACGCGGATGGTGGACATGTATACCTGGATGGGGGACATACATACTAGGTTGGGGCCTAGGCTGGGGGTTATATACCAGGATTGGGGACAAATTTATCAGGAAGAGGTCCAGAATGGGAAGCATATATAGCCAGATGGTGGCCATATATACCAGAACGGGGGACATACAATGATGTGGGACTTATTTACCAGAGAGTGGCCCATGTTGGGGACTTTAGTACAAGATGGGGGACATTACTACATAAAGAAGGGAGAGGGTGGGGGGCAACACACATCTTTATAGGGTTTAGAGCACTTCAATGGCTCATACATCTGACCAAGATGAAGGGGGGGGGGGGGGCATGTCCATATTTCGCTTGTGGTTTCTAGTTACGCCACTATTAGGAACACTATAAGGACCCCATTATAGTACAGCATGCAAAGTAAAAAAAGGGGATACTGATAGCATTTATTAAATGTGGTAGGGAAAGCTGTTTATTGTAATTAGTAGGAAACATTTTTTCTACACACAGTCAATAAAAGCTATATTTTGTTACTTACGGGAGGATAGAGATAAGGAAATGTTGTTGCTCTTAAATTAGCAGAATGTAAGTTATTAGTTGTCATGATGTCACTATTGTATTTCTCTTTATTCAATGTTAAAGGGGTTGTCCACCCCTGAGAAAATGTAAGTCTCATAAATGCCTATCCCTACTTAGAACGTGAATCATGGGTGTGTAAGTCTGATCTTGTAATCATGTTTTTATCCCCATTTCTCTATATATCAAGTATATTTGAGAGTTGCATCATATTTTCGCCCCACATATTAACAAGTCAATTGGCTTCTTATGAAATTGATTGTAAAGTTGAGCAGAATGAATTGCCCTTCCCTGTTCTGGCATGCAGTCCAGTCCTCGTGGGTGGTCTTCACTTTTTCCGTGGTTGATCCTCAAAGGCGGACTTCACTTTTTTTCCATGGCCGATCCTTGTGGGCAGTCTTTACTTTTTCCATGGCTGATCCTTGTGGGCAGTTTTGACTTTTTCCCCCATGGCTGATCCTCGTGGGCGGTCTTAACATTTTCCATGGCTGATCCTCATGGGCGGACTTCACTTTTTCTATGGCTGATCCTCATGGGCGGTATTCACTTTTGCCATGGCCATCCTCATGGGCGGTCTTCACGTTTTCCATAGCTGATCCTCATGGGCGGTCTCCACTTTTTCCATGGCTGATCCTCATGGGTGATATTCGCTTTTCCCATGGCCATCCTCGTGGGCGATCTTCACTTTTTTCGTGGCTGATCCTTGTGGGTGGTCTTTACTTTTTCCATGCCGTTAAGTTAGGTCTCATTAGGTCGTAGAAAATGCCACAGTCAAAAGAGAAGACTTCCATGGAGGACCGAACTGAATGCTGGATAAGGGCATCCCAAATTTTTTTGTTCAACTCTACGTGAGATTCCAAAATGGGAAAAGTTGATTGTAAATAGTAACAATCTCTTTACAGCTCTGCAGAATATGTTAGTGACATGTAAAAAATAGGAATAAAATGTATACTAAATAATACCTATAAAAAATGTGCCCAAGGCTGAGCTTCGCTGAGTGTTTTCACCAGCAATTCAGCTGTCTTGGACAATATATTATGATATTTAGAAATCTCTGATATCTATATTTTTCTTGCATTTTTCGACATTAAACTGCGTTTAATCTGATGTTGAAAGTAAAATGAAATTCAGATTTCCTGTGGTAATACATAAATGCCTAATTTACAGTCCTGCTTAATGTTGTACATTTGCTCAAGTCATTATCCCCATTTCTTGATATAGCCATACTGAAGGGATAAAAGACAATGGCAGAGAATCCATGAAATGAACAGTTCAGGATATGATGGCTCCGGCCGGCACAGGCTTCTCTTATGTAGAAAGCACATCAAATGCAATTCTGTTTTGATTAATAATTCTCTCAAGTTTCTGTACAGTTCACTTGTCACATGAATAATTGAATATGAATGAGAGTTCTAGTAAATTATATACCTAATTTTAAGTAGAAAATGACAACAGAGAAAAGTAAATGATTTTTGTTTGAAAATGGCTTTTGAGTCAGCCCAGGAAAATGTAGAAATTATTTACTCATATCCCCAAATAATTACCCGATAATATATGGTTCCTATGAAGACGCTATTACCATAATTCATTAGCTTCTCTTTTAGATGTGTATATGCCGGCTAATAAATATCAAGTGCTATAGCAATCGCGAGCAAAAGCTGAACACTTAAAGAATATCGCTTGAAAAAAAAATAAAGCTGTAGTGTCTGCCTTGTGGTTTTACGTCTTTTTCCATACCACTGAAAATTAGCATTTTCTCTCTCCACGCTTGGCACTTTTTGGTTTGATGGTTGGAGATGAGCGAATCGCCTGAAAATTTGAATTCGGCATTAAAAGACTTTTTCTTGCTCTGTGAGATGGTGGAATAAGGGGGGTTGTGTATCATGTTGTGTAAGTTCATATTTTAGGCTTGGTTCGCTGTTCATTATTTGTATTGCTTGTGTGTACATAGTATTGTCTGTAGGTAATCCCCCCCTGTAGTGTTTCTATTCCTATGTCTGGGGGAGGGGGGCCTGGGATCCACCTAAAATCTAAGGGCGGCTTTGCACACTACGACATCGCAGGTGCGATGTCGGTGGGGTCAAATCGAAAGTGACGCACATCCGGCGTTACTTGCGATGTCGTAGTGTGTAAATCCTAGATGATACGATGAACGAGCGCAAAAGCGTCATTATCGTATCATCGGTGCAAGCTCCGACATTTCCGTAATGCCGGTGCAGTGACAGGTACGATGTTGTTCCTCATTCCTGCGGCAGCACACATCGCTGTGTGTAAAGCCGCAGGAGCGAGGAACATCTCCTTACCTGCCGCCAGCGGCTATATGGAAGGAAGGAGGTGGGCGGGATGTTTACATCCTGCTCATCTCCGCCCCTCCGCCGCCATTGGCCGCCTGCCGTGTGACGTCGCTGTGACGCCGCACGAACCGCCCCCTTAGGAAGGAGGCGGGTCGCCGACCAGAGCGACGGTCGCAGGGCAGGTGAGTGCATGTGAAGCTGGCGTAGCGATAATTATCGCTACGCCAGCTATCACAAGATATCGTACCTGCGACAGGGGCGGGGACTATCGCATGCGACATCGCAGCATCGGCTTGCGATGTCGCAACGTGCAAAGCCCGCCTAACTGCTTACCTGAAGATTTGGTCAGTCAGGCTTGGAAGGACAAGGGAGAAGGATTGACCCTCTGAGGGAGACGCTGAGGTTGCGGCGAGCACCCCAGAGAGACTGTGAAAAACCCTGATTTCCCTGGAGAAGGACTGCTTTAGAATTGTGACTGATAACCAGGACATCTATGCTATTATTGGACTATTTTACTCTCTGTGTGGTGGAATATTTGATGGACATTTTGTTTTGCTTGGAATAAATGTTTTTTGGATTGTTCACCTATCTCTTGCTCTGTTGATTGTGTGATATCAGAGAAGGACCCCGTCACACTCTCAAAAGATAATATCTGAAAGATGGGTAAAGTGTTGAAAATGTGTAAAATGTTATACTCACCTTGTTCTTTACCTGTCCTCTGCCGTAGCCCTACACCTGGTCCTCCGTTCACACTCACTGGTCTTCTGGCACTTACTCCATGGATTCAGGGCTATCCAATGATGTAGGCGGCACACGCATCATTAATTGACCCCAGGTACATGAGCTGCACATCACATGATGGACATCAATGACATTCATTCCACCAAATCAGCGGGAGACGTGCTTGAGGTCCAAGAGTTAGCAGTGGAAGCTGTAGGAAGTGAGCAGAGGACCAGTCGGGACAGGACAGATAAGGTGCAAGGTCAATGTATTGTTAATATTAATTTTTAACCTTGGCCCAAAAAAGAGTCCAGGCGGGACAGGATGAAACAGAGTCTTCTGGCGCTAACTCTATGGCTTCCGGGCTTTCCAATGCTGACTAGGCGGCACATGCATCATTAAGGTCCATGTGTATTGACCCTGGGTATACGAGATGCAATGCACATGATTGACGTCACTGACATTTGCTCCACCAAGTCAACATGAGATATGCTGGAGGTCCAGGAGTTAGCAGTGAAAGCTGGTCAAAGTGGTTGGAGGACCAGGCAGGACACGACAGATCATGGTCTTCTGGCACTAACTCCATGGCTTCCGGGCTATCCAATGCTGACTAGGCAGCACACACGTCATTAAGGTCTATCAGTATTGACCCTGAGTACACGAGGTGCAATGCACATGATTGATGTCAACAACATTCATTCCACCAAGTCGGCGTGGGACTTGCTGGAGGCGCAGGAGTTAGCAGTGAAAGCTGGAGGAGGTTAACGGAGAAACAGGTGGGACAGGAAAGGCCAGGGTCTTCTGGCGCTAACTCCATGGCTTCCAAACTATCCAATGTTGACTAGGTGGAATAGGCATCATTAAAGTCCATGGGTGTTGACCCTGTGTACATGAGGTGCAATGGACATGATTGACATCAATGACATTCATTCCTCCAAGTCAGTGAACGACTTGCTGAAGGCCCAGGATTTAGCAGTGAAAGCTGGAGGAAGTTGAGCAGAGGACCAGGTGGGAAAGGACAGATCAGGGTCTCCTGGGGCTAACTCCCTGGCTTCTGGGCTATCCAATGCTGACTAGGCAACACACGCGTCATTAATGTCCATGGGTGTTGAACCCGGGTGCACGAGGTGCAATGCACATCATTGACGTTAACAACATACGTTCCAAGTCAGCATGAGACTTGCTGGAGGCCCAGGAGTTAGCAGTGGAAGCTCAAGTAACTGACCGGAGGACCAGGCAGGACAAGACAGATGAGAGGCAATATCAATGTATTGTTAATTTTTAACCTTGGCTTGAAAAAAAATCCTTCAAAAAGGTAACCTGTCAAATTTGAGTGAATCAAATCATTAAAAAAATGATTTTTTTTTTCCGGCAATTCTGAATTTTTGGTGAAATTTGTGCCAAATTCAAGTTGCTTTGTGTCGATTCACTCAAATTAATCAATTCAATGTTTCTTTTTTCAGCTCACCCTCTTCTCTTTTAGCATAAAGTCTCACGGAAAAAAGGCAAACTGAAGCTGCATCCCCCTCCTGTCTCCTCATCCTCTGTCCTATGTACTGTGCAAAGGTGGAGATGGTGACCCTTGACCAAACCTACCGCTGGTCCCTGGGGTCCCTCACCACCCTAGATAGGTTCCGTACTTATGCACCAAGCCGAATACCTGACCCTAGGTATCTCTAGTGCTGGACACTAAATAGGGAACAGGTGGGATGAGCTCTTTGTCAACCCCACTAACCAACTAAAGAAAAAAAAGTGAGGACACACAGGGGAAATAGTGCATTAACTACCTAGCCACAGATGACTCAGGTAGAAGTTCAGCAAAGTTTCAGCAAATATACCACAGATGAAAGAAAGCCATCTGCTTGCAACCAGAGCTTGAAAGAACTGAATCTCACCAGCACCAGTCCAGGGGAAAAGGGAGTATGTAAACCCAAGTGGAAATGCAGATGATTAGCAGCTGACGGGCGAAAACACTCCCCAGGGTCCTAAAGGGAAGATGATGCAAACCCACTAGCGGAGATACCTAGTACACTGAATACAACAGCAGGAACAATAGAAAGTCAGGGAGCATTCTGTGAAGCCAAACACTGTGACCTTCTATCGCCAGAAACCACAGGATTGTCTATCACACCCGTGACAACTATTTTGCCTAGAATAGTTTTGAGGAGTAAGGAAATGCTGTATCTAATCATTCAGTAACAGTCTGTAGGCATGGAAATGGTACTCATATGGTGACAATGTCATTTTTTATTATTTGATAGATATAATAAAGTGTCGACTTTTCACAAAAATGACTATTTAGTTAAAAAAAATAAATAATAATATAATGATATATATGTTTGATAATGGGCATAGACATTGGATAAAAGGAATTCAGCCACTTTTAAAGGGATATTCAAATAAGAATTTTTCACCTTTCAACAGGATATGTGATAACTTCTAGACTGGGGAGGGTCCGACTGCTGAGACCACCAGTAGTTGCAGATATAGGGGACTTCTGTCCCCTGAATTAATTGAGGGACACTGTGCATATTCTACCAGTATATGTACATGGGCTAAGTTCCTACATCAATTTTTTGCATTTTGTTCTGGAGGGAAAACTATCAGATGATGCACAAATAAAAAAGTTTTGCATTGTAAAAATTCTAGAAAAAAATTGGCAACTAGAAAGTCACACTACCATTGGGTAGCTTTCCATAGCTCTCATAGACTTCCACGTACATTCTATAATTGGATTTAGTTCACCATGATGATGGTATTATAGATGAGACCCCCCTCTATCTCACATTTAAGTCTACTACAAGCTGTAGCTCCCGGCGTTGCACGGGATAGTAACTGTCTCTCTGTTTCTCTCCCAGTCTCTGTCTGTCTACCCCTCTGTCTGTCTCTCTATTTCTGTGTCTGTCTGTCTCTCTCTATCTCTTTGTCAGTCTCTTTTCTTGTCTGTCTGTCTCTTTCCCTGTCTGCCTCTTTCCCTGTGTTTCCCTGTCTGTCTCTTTCCCTGTCTGTCTCTTTCTCTGTCTGTCTCTTTCCCTTTCTGTCTCTTTGTCTGTGTCTGTATCTTTTCCTGTTTGTCTATTTCCCTGCCTGTTTCTTTCACTGTCTGTCTGTCTCTTTACCTGTCTCTTTGTCTGTCTCTTTCCCTGTCTTTTTGTCTGTCTCTTTCCCTGTCTCTGTCTGTCTGTCTGTCTCTTTCCCTGTCTCTGTCTGTCTGTCTCTTTCCCTGGCTGCATTGTGACATTCCAACATTCTTCTGAAGTTCTCGCTGCACTGTGGCTCCCAGCTCTATTGATTTTCATGGAGGCAGGTGTTCTGACGAATAACTGTAAAGCACGGGGTTAAAATTTCCCCTCAAAACATAGTGTATGACATTCCCTGAGTTAAATGGAATGTCTGTGCAAAATTTCGTGATTGTACATGTGACGGTGCGAATTCCTTTAGTGGGCATGCACACACACATACACACACACACACACACACACACACACACATATATACATTCATACATACATACATACATACATACATATATACATATACTCAGCTTATATAACAGATTTATTTGCATATGCCATAAATGGGTAAAAATCTATTTGTTTACTATAAATATAAAATCCAAAAATAACCTGAATATTTGATGATGATGAAGGCACTGTCAATGCCAATGGTGGTGACCTATATATGTAACGTAATATCCGATCTTGATCTTTTTTTCCGAAAATTTGCTGATGTCAAAATTCTGTGCACAAACATCTCATTAAACAATTCTGTGCCGGGATCTTAGATACATTTAGAACAAAACTAGTTAAATTCTGTGTTTTCTCCCTATCCCAGCCCCCTCCTCATATTACAGATATATACCATGCCTATTAAATTTGATATTTATACTTAAAATTGCTGTTGCAGCATTTTACGATTTGTGACCAAATAACAGCACATATGGCTCTTTAAACATACAGTATGCGATAAAAAAGCCAATTAATGTCAAACTACTGTCCAAGTCAACAAATTGTTAATCTGTATGTAGATAATGTGTATTTTTTGCTATAATTAGAGGAAATGGTTTCATGACTTCATACAAGTAGAGTCTAAATTACTGGATTTAAGTTTTCAGATTCTTTGATAACATCCAGTATAACCAGTTCAGTTTTCCTTAGAATCAGAGCCTTGTTGTAACATTCGCCACCGGGAATGGTGTTGCAGCAAGCTAGAAGTGCACCCACTGGACCACAGGAAGACCTTGGGCTTACCCTTACATGGGGTAGAGGCTGGGACTGTTGGAGGTGACCCCAGGATAGGGGTGGACACAGAAAGCAGACGGGACAGAGTCTCAAGTGCCCACAGGGACCACCAGGGTGTCTCACGGCAGGTAGCACAGACAGGATGGACAGGTAGAGTCACTAGCAAGGCAGATGACCAAGATGGACACAGTCAATAGTACCGACAAGGCAGGACAGACAGGCAGCAGGTAAGGGTGGGACAGGACTGGAACCAGGTGCCAACAGGCAGGACGGGCTGGTAGCAATTAGGAAACAGCTAAGTAGTGCTGTCTAAGGCAGCACGGGAAGAAGCTAAGAGGAGACTTAGGCAGCAGCATATTGAGCGGGTATACGTCACCAACAAGGAGGAAGAAGATATTGTATCACTAAGCTAAAGCCTCCTCTTCCACTTTGTTGTGCACATGGTTGTCTACTGTACCAAGCACTGATGCTCCAAGCTAGCAGATCATTGTGAGTTGAGGTCCTCTGCTATCCATCTTCCACCAATTTTGACATATCCCTGAAAGCTAAGTCAGTAAATTGAGTAAATACACATTATATTTTCTATAGCTTTTCCCACTCTACTACCTATATATCTATTAATAGAGACAATTAATGAAGTTTCTCACTTTGAACAAATTTTCAACAGAAGGATTTTGAAGTAGCAGTAGGAAAAAGAAAATATTCTTTAGCATCCATGCAATTCATTGGTTTCTGCAAGAGCAGCTAAAAAAGTTGAGAAAGGAATTATTCCGGAGACAAAAGAATAGAGATGAGCGGAACCCCCGCGGCTCACTGAGCCAAGCAAGGGGTGCGTTTGTGAACCTTTATCAAACCAAACCCAAACCTTTATCCAAGCCTTTGTACCTTTAACTCGGATGACCTCCTGACAACATCTCTGCGATGCCCAATAGTGCTGGTGTCACAGGGTGTCATCAGAAGGTCATCCGAGTTCATTAGATACTCCAATGATGTCACTGCACACACACTGCTTGACACTTACCTGTCTCCGGCGATGCTGTTGCTTCTGGGTCCGCAACTACTACATCTGCTACGGTAATGTCTAAATCCCAATGGCTAGAAGGACCTTTGCTGACGTTAAGACCCATGTGACCAGAAGGAGCAAGGCCTCCTCCAACATAGTTGATACGAGGAAGCAACATTATTTTTCTCTAAGTCCACATGGGCATGGAAGTTGATTATAATTGATGTGGGGGTCTGGAGGTAAGACCCCCAGATGAGAGGCTGCAGGCCCTTGCATGATTATAGTTGATGAGAGGAAACATCACCATACCCACTAACCAAGCCAGTCATGCCCAAGGTCCTTCTAGCCACTGGGATTTACCACAACCCATCTGTTACATCTGACAATCTCAACAAGTAGCCATAGAGCAGGACTGCCCGCTGTGAGGTTCAACCCATCTGTTACATCTGACAATCTCAACAAGTAGCCATAGAACATGACTGCCCACTGTGAGGTTCAGGCCGCTACTGAAGTGAGCTGCGCGATCAGCTTGTACTGAATCTTAATTTTTATCGAACAGGTTTGCATATCTCTACAGAAGAATAGGGAGGACAAAAGTAGCTATTGCCCTATGCCATCAATATGGTCAATTGGGTTACCTTTGCCCCAATGAAAAGTCTCCAACAGGACCCCCAACATTTGCAGCACTTTAATGATAATAGTCTTTGCATTTAGGAAAAAAGAACCATCTGGGCCCCCCAGGCTCAAGAGCTCAGGTGCAATTTCAGCCCCTGTTCCTATTATAGTTACGCTCCTGTCGCTCTTAATTTTCCAATGTGGAAAATCCTTTAAATGACTGACAAATTCTGCACGGCTACTTCTCTAGATTCCCAAAGTCTTTATTTTTAAACATATAAAAATTAATGGAACCATTCACAATTCTTCTCTGTCAAGAAGCAAATACGTAGCGGGTAAATTTAACTTCAGTAACTCAGTCATTCTTAGTGACATTGTCCTCTAAGAGAGAAGTGAACCTTTCCTGAAGCCGAGATTAAGAGCAGGCAATCAGAACAATCCAGCCATGAAATTAATAAATGTTTAAATTACTTAAATTAAGACCCTCAAAAACTACAGTATGTTATAAGCTACGTACCATGAATTTTTTAAAATGAGAGTGTAGATAAAATATTGTGGATTGATGGACTGCAGTAAAACATTTCCCTGAGGGGTATGTATCAAACACTTACAACTTGCTCTTGCCTTGCGCTGTAAATTTGATATTAAAAATGAAAAATATTGCTTACAAGAGAAGCTTAAAGCTTTTGTTTTCCAAAAGATTTTTTTTTTCTTACTGGCAAATGTAGCATGATAATGTTTTATAACAGACTATTTAATGAGGTTTAAAGTTTTATCCATATACCCTGTTTAGCTATAGAGTAGATGTTATAAAGGGAGATGTCCCACCAATATCAGCCCTGAAGAGTAAAATCATGTATTACAACAATCTTCTCCCACCTGTTGCTCATTAGCTCTTGCAAAACTACAACATTGAGCTTCCTTTGGCTCATACCTAAGACAAAAAACAAAAAAATTGTACTTGGACAGTATTATTAAATATCTATATTTTGTTTTTTTTAAAAAATCCCATTTATTAATCACAGACAACACAAAAAATGGTGGGATGAGCATCATACCCCAAAGTGATGATGTGAAATTAATATAAAAATTGTTTACAAATATATAACCCCTGACAAAGCATTTGTGAAACGCGCGTCGGGTGCATGATGGGTGAGCATCAGCTTTGTAATTATTATAACATGTATTTATCTAATTGTCTTGCTACCATATGATGATGCATAATTGGCTGCAGACATTTTCTGCAATATGGCCATGGGAATAGTATCTATGACATGCAATATTGGCTATTGTGCAATATTTTATGTGCAATATTAATTAATATGCATTACTACATAGATATATTTATTATTTAAAAGAGATACATATTGATTTATACTATTGTATTTATTCATTATATTTATACAGTGTGTCCCCCACCATTAACTTAGGAACGGCGGCAGCTATAGGCATAGAAGTGATGTCTAGGTATAGTAAAGAAGCCATGCGCTATGCAATGAAACCACCTATAGCGCCACCTATATATCCTTTCCTTCAATAAACATGATTGTTTTTAAAAAAGATATTTATTGATACTGTCCAAGCACAATTTTTTGGTTTTCTTCTTAGTTTTTAGTATTTTTTGGCCTCCTGTATAAATTATATTTTTGAAAGTGCAAAAAATAGGAAATTATTGGCTCATACCTAATAACTTAACCCTTTCACGACCGGCCGATTTTGCGCTTTCTGGGGGTTTTTTTGCCTTCCTTCTTCTGAAAGCCGAAACTTTTTTATTTTTCAGTCAATCTGGTCATGTAAGGGCTTGTTTTTTTTTTGCAAAAAAAGCTGTACTTTTAAACTAAGCCATGATTTTTACCATATAGTGTAGTGGAAAAGAGCAACAAACATTCCAAATGCGGACAAATTGCAAAAAAAGTGTGATTGCACCATTGTTTTTGAGATATTTTATTCACCTTGTTATTTATATAATAAAACTGATGTGTGGGTGTGATGCCTCAGGTTGGTGCAAATTCAGACACCAAATATGTATAGGTTTACTTTTATCTAAGGGGTTATAAACAAATCAGAAGTTTGTCCAAAAAAAGTGTTGTATGTTTTGCGCCATTTTCCGCGACCCGTAGCGTTCTCATTTTTCGGGATCTATGGCTCAGTGATGGGTTATTTTTTGCATCTTGAGCTGAAAATTTTAACTGTACGATTTTTGCGCAGATGATACTTTTTTGATCGCTTGCTATTGCATTTTGCGCAAAAAGATCAGGCATTTCTGAACGTGGCGATACCAAATGAGTGTATATTTTTTATTTTGTAACCCTTTAATTTTCAATGGGGCGAAAGGGGGTGATTTGAACTTTAGGTTTTTTTCATTTTTTTAATTTTTCTAAACTTTCTTTTAAACTTTTTTTTTATATTTACTAGTCCCCCTAGGGTACTATAAGGATCAGCAATCTTATCGCTCATTATTTTCACCCGATCAGAGCAGCACCACTCAGATCAGGAGAAATGATCATGTCTTGTAACAGCCAGTACTCGGCTGCTAGTTACAGGACCTGAGTCATCTGAGCTACAGTGTTATGGACATGATTATGCATTGTTATGAGTATTAAGAATTATATGAAGATATCCAAAAACCATGGTTTAAGATAGTGCTTGAACTGTGTACCACACCTATATCTGCATCTAGCAGACATCATGAGACTCACCAGAAAGTCTGGGACTTTCATGTGACAAGTGAATCATGCTGACATAGCTTAATATAAATGAGGAAACACGTATACAGTATACATATATCACAGAATAAGCTCTTTACAGTTTACCCAATAGGAGACATGCTACGTATTCTTGGCTCCTAGCCAACTGGTTTCTTTAAATGTATGAACTTCCGAAGTAAAGTTAGTCATATCTTCTACCTCGATCAGTGTACTATTTCTTACTGGTCCTGTGTGGATGAATAGCATGCTAATGAAAAAATTACTCATATGATTTGGATGCAGACGGGGTTAAGGTAGATGCATAATTTGGATTGCATCACTGTAAATTCATGGCCCCCTTAACAACAGGAGTCATCACATGACCATGTGCTACCATACCAACCATCGGATCCACGTGATCATGTCACGTGACATCCAGTGGCGGCTTGTGAGTATGCGATTACCACGATCGCCGTTAAAATGGCACTGTCACATCTTGACATAACCATTTAAGGGGTTAAGGGGTGGATAGTCATTCCACTTGTACCTGCGAGGAACACATGTCAGCTGTACAAATCAGCTGACATGTGCGCAGATCCTTGCCTGCGGCCTGCAACAGCAGGTGGGGATTAACACTATGACCGCTAGGATGTACAATTACTGCCCGCTGTTGTTAAGGAGTTAACAAATGTGTCCAGGCTTGGGCTTCAAGTCTACAGTCACTCTATGTACAGTCTAGCAAATTCTCACACCACACAGGGAGTGCTGTCAGGATTCTCTGATTCTGGCGCAGATCACGGGCAAGTGCAATTTTTACACATGGGGTCACATGCCAACTAGACATGCATGGCTTTGCTATAAACAAGTGAATTGAGCAATGCCAGACATGTCTAGTTGGTATATGGCCAGAACTATGGAAATTGGCTAATGGCTCCAGCACTGGAAAATCCTTACTACACACACAGTGCGTTCTGAAAATTTACAAGTCTGCAGTCACATAGAAAAATTGCAGACTTGAACCTCAATCCTGGACAACCTCATTAAAGGATGTGGGCTATTGTTAATAGTTGGTGAGATCAACTTCCTTTTTGTGGCTCATTAGTATATGGGGAAACTTTTCAATATGGGTGGTGACCATTTTGAAGTCGGCCATTTTGAATCCAACTTTATTATTTCCAATGGGAAGAGGGTCAATAAAGCATCAATCTTATTGAGAATTTCACAAAAAAAACAAAGGTGTGGTTTTAACGTAACTTTATTAGTTCATTAGTTATTTACAATTTTATGACCACTTATAAAATGTGTTTAAAGTGCTGCCCATTGTGTTGGATTGTCAATGCAACCCTCTTCTCCCACACTTGACACACTGATAGCAACACCGCAGAAGAAATGCTAGCACAGGCTTCTCGCTGTCTACTCTATCTATCCTCTTTTTTGCACAACTACACTCAATCCCCCCGTGAGACAATACAAGCCATTTTGTTCTTATAGAAACCATCTTGTCTTATAACTGAATGATGTTATAGGTAGAGATGAGCGAACCGGTCGCGGTTCGGCTCGAGGCGGTTCGCCGAACGGGGGGTCTGGCTCGAGTTCGGCTCGTCGAACGTTCGACGAACCGAACTAGAACCAATAGGCTATAATGGGAGGCAATCACAAACACATAAAAATGCATTATAAATGTACACAAACAGTTAATAAACATTGCCATAACACTTACCGGTCCTCGCGATCCCTTCTGCACTCTGTCTCCTGCCGCTATTCCATCCGATGATCGCTGAATCCTCCCGGTGACCTGCACTGCCAGCAGAGAAGCAGGACCTATCGTGACGTCAAAATAGCCATGTGACCAGTCACGTGGCTATTATCTCATTGGCTACAGACTGGTCACATGACTATGACACGTCATGTAGGACCTGCGAGTGCATCTCTCCGGTACACGGTGCACATATGTGTATCGCCGTGTACCGGCGACATGCTCTAGCACACGGTCGACTCCCCGTTCCGTTAGGGACCGGCTGACACAGCCGGTCATTAACGGAGATCACCGTTGCCATAGCAACGCAGTTAGCGGTGACGTCACCGCTAACCGCGGCTCCGAGAGCACCGTTGCTATGGTAACGCGTCTGTCAGCGTTACCGCTAGCAGCCAGCAGTGATCACTCACGGAGTGAAGGCTGCACGCTGCTTCCCGATTGTAGTGAGCATTGTAGTTAGGATGGAGGTTCCCCAGCCCCAAGTGATGCCCCTCACTACAATCGTCACTACTACTACACTAGAAAGAAAGAAGACAGAAGAGCAGGATCGTGGAGGGCTGACAGGGGTAATAAAGATGGAGTCTCTAATGTGTCTGTGTATTTATTTCTATTAAAGTATTTTTTCTCTGTGTGGTGTCTTTTTTTAACCCTTTATTGGAGATTCTTAATGGCCGGGTCAAACGTGCCTGACATTAAGAATCTCTGGCTTAATACTGGCTGGTAAAACAAAGCCAGTATTAACTCATGATTACCCAACAAGCCACCCGGCTCCAGGGCTGTTGGAAGAGTTGGATACAGCGCCAGATGATGGCGCTTCTATGAGAGCGCCATTTTCTGGGACGGCTGCGGACTGAAATCCGCAGCAGAGGCGCCCACAAACCTCGGGCTAACCTGTGCTGCGGATTCCAATCCCCAGCTGCCTAGTTGTACCCGGCTGGACACAAAAATAGGGTGAAGCCCACGTCATTTGTTTTTTAATTATTTCATGAAATAAGTGAAATAATTAAAAAAAACGGGCTTCCCTATATTTTTGGTTCCCAGCCGGGTACAAATAGGCAACTGGGGGTTGGAGGCAGCCCGTGGCTGCCAGCTGTACCTGGCTAGCATACAAAAATATGGCGAAGCCCACGTCATTTTTTTGGTGGGCAAAAAACTTCTGCATACAGTCCTGGATGGAGTATGCTGAGCCTTGTAGTTCTGCAGCTGCTGTCTGCTCTTCTCCATACAGACAGACAGCAGCTGCAGAACTATAAGGCTCAGCATACTCCATCCAGGACTGTATGCAGAAGTTTTTTGCCCCCTGAAAAAATTATGTGGCTTCGCCATATTTTTGTATGCTAGCCAGGTACAGCAGGCAGGTACGGCTGCCCCCAACCCCCAGTTGCCTATTTGTACCCGGCTGGGAACCAAAAATAAAGGGAAGCCCTTTTTTTATTATTTCATGAATTTCATGAAATAATTAGAAAACAAATGACGTAGGCTTTGCCCCATTTTTGTGTCCAGCCAGGTACAACTAGGCAGCTGGGGATTGGAATCCGCACCACCGGTTGGCCTGAGCTTTCTGGGCCCCACTGCTGCGAATTGCAGTCTGCAGCCACCTCAGAAAATGGCATTTTCATAGAAGCGCCATCTTCTGGCGCTGTATCCAACTCTTCCAGCACCTGCCTGCTATACCTGGCTAGCATACAAAAATATGGCGAAGCTCACGTCCTTTTTTTGTAGCTTTTTGGCAAAAAAAAAAAAAAAAATGCTTCCCTGGATTTTCCATTGCCAGTGAAGGTAACACCAAGCAGTGGGGGTTAGCAGCCAGTAGCTGCTTGGATTACCCTTAGCTAGCAATACAAAAAATGCAGTGGGAGCTAACATATATTTTTTTTAATTATTTATTTAAATAACTAAAAATAAAATGGGCTTCCCTGTATTTTGATTGCTGGACATCACAGTGCTGTAAAAATAAATCTTTAAAAAAATGACGTAGCGCTCCGCGGTATTTTTGATTCTCAGCGCAGATAAAGCAGACAGCTATGGGTTGCCACCCCCATCTGCCTGCCGTTACCTTGGTTGGCAATCAAAATACAGGGAAGCCCATTAATTTTTTCTATTTAAAAAATAGTTAAAAAAAAAAAATTACGTTGGGTCCCCCCATTTTTGATAGCCAGCTAGGGTAAAGCAGACGGCTGTAGCCTGAAAACCACAGCTGGCAGCTTTACCGTGGTTGGGGATCCAATGTGGAGGTCCCCTCAGGCTCTTTTTTATAATTATTTTATAAATATTAATAATTACACAATAAAAGTAGGGGACCCCCCAAATTGGATCACCAGCCAAGGTAAAGCGGACAGCTGTGGTCTGGTATTCTCAGGGTGGGAAGGTCCATAGTTATTGGGCCTTCACAGCCTAAAAATAGCAGGCCGCAGGCACCCCAGACGTGGCGCATCCACTAGATGCGCCAATCCTGGCGCTTCACCCCAGCTCATCCCGTGCCCTGGTGCAGTGGCAAACGGGGTAATAAATCGGGTTGATACTAGCTGTAAAGTCACCTGAGATCAAGCCCAGCAGTTTGTGATGTCATGGCGTCTATTAGATACCCAACATCATAAACTGTCAGTACTAACAAAAACAAAAAATCGACAAAAGAAATTTATTTGAAAAAACAGTCCCCAAAACATTTCCTCTTTCACCAATTTATTGTAAGAAAAAAAATAAAGGGGTCCCACGACGACTCTGGACCGTCTAGAATATGGGGGGGAGACACTCAGGGAACGTATCCCCCATTTTCTAGGAGTGCGGACCCTTCATGTGAGGAGTGTGGGTGCAATGAATCTGCACTCACTCTCCCCGGGTCCACAGCAGCAGAGTCCATGTCGTAATGGTTGCTACCAAAGCTGCAATGCCCTGCTCATGAGGTAAGGGCATGCCTAATCAGGAGAACTACTGTAGAGGAAGCTCTGCTCACTGGTATATAGGTGCTCAGAGGTAATAATAGATAAAATTAGTGAGTAACCTCGGCACTCTATATCTCCCAGACTAAGTCAGTAAGTCACAATGGATAGTAATGCAAAATCACTCTTTATTGGTCCGTATTAAGAAAATTTTTTTTTCATAAGCATATATGTTTTTGTCCAAAACAAGTTACAAATGACGTTTCGGCCTGAGCCTTCGTCAGATTGGACTTATCTGCATGTAATCATGAAAAATGACAATAATCAGTATCACATAAGAGTGAGAGAACAATAACATAAACTCGAACAATGTAGAGGTACAATTGGGATGCAGCAAAAAAATTGCAACACAGCAAGAAATGAAACACATGATACAAATGTCATAATACAGTACAAGGACAATATAGTAATGACAAATATGGGGTCAGAGTAGACTTAGACAGCTCTGGTACGAAAGAGATGTCAATCATAAAGTAACATGTGCAGTAGGTGTAGAGCTACACTATGCATGGCAGAGCTAATGGGTAGACCGACCATAGAAAAAGTAGAGAAAAAGTGGAGAAAAAGTGGAGAATAAGTGGAACATAAGAGGAGAAAAAAGTGGAGAAAAAAGTGGAGAAAAAGTGGAGAAAAAGTGGAGAAAAAGTGGAGAAAAAGTGGAGATTAAGAGGAGAAAAAGTGGAGAAAAAAGTGGAGAAAAAAGTGGAGAAAAAGTGGAGCATAAGAGGAGAAAAAGTGGAGAAAAAGTGGAGAAAAAAGTGGAGAAAAAGTGGAGCATAAGAGGAGAAAAAGTGGAGATTAAGAGGAGAAAAAGTGGAGAAAAAGTGGAGAAAAAGTGGAGCATAAGAGGAGAAAAAGTGGAGAAAAAAGTGAAGAAAAAGTGGAGAAAAAGTGGAGCATAAGAGGAGAAAAAGTGGAGAAAAAGAGGAGAAAAAGTGGAGAAAAAGTGGAGAAAAAGTGGAGCATAAGAGGAGAAAAAGTGGAGAAAAAGTGGAGAAAAAGTGGAGAAAAAGTGGAGCATAAGAGGAGAAAAAGTGGAGAAAAAAGTGAAGAAAAAGTGGAGAAAAAGTGGAGCATAAGAGGA
The DNA here is from genome assembly GCF_048569485.1 of Anomaloglossus baeobatrachus. NCBI lineage: Eukaryota > Metazoa > Chordata > Amphibia > Anura > Aromobatidae > Anomaloglossus > Anomaloglossus baeobatrachus. The sequence goes on from NC_134359.1 coordinate 39,167,923, forward strand.
GAAAAAGTGGAGAAAAAGTGGAGAAAAAGTGGAGAAAAAGTGGAGAAAAAGTGGAGCATAAGAGGAGAAAAAGTGGAGAAAAAAGTGGAGAAAAAGTGGAGAAAAAGTGGAGAAAAAGTGGAGCATAAGAGGAGAAAAAGTGGAGAAAAAAGTGAAGAAAAAGTGGAGAAAAAGTGGAGCATAAGAGGAGAAAAAGTGGAGAAAAAGAGGAGAAAAAGTGGAGAAAAAGTGGAGAAAAAGTGGAGCATAAGAGGAGAAAAAGTGGAGAAAAAGTGGAGAAAAAGTGGAGAAAAAGTGGAGCATAAGAGGAGAAAAAGTGGAGAAAAAAGTGAAGAAAAAGTGGAGAAAAAGTGGAGCATAAGAGGAGAAAAAGTGGAGAAAAAGTGGAGAAAAAGTGGAGAAAAAGTGGAGAAAAAGTGGAGCATAAGAGGAGAAAAAGTGGAGAAAAAAGTGGAGAAAAAGTGGAGAAAAAGTGGAGAAAAAGTGGAGCATAAGTGGAGAAAAAGTGGAGAAAAAGTGGAGAAAAAGTGGAGAAAAAGTGGAGCATAAGAGGAGAAAAAGTGGAGAAAAAAGTGGAGAGAACGTGGAGAAAAAGTGGAGAAAAAGTGGAGCATAAGAGGAGAAAAAGTGGAGAAAAAGTGGAGAAAAAGTGGAGCATAAGAGGAGAAAAAGTGGAGAAAAAAGTGGAGAAAAAGTGGAGAAAAAGTGGAGAAAAAGTGGAGCATAAGAGGAGAAAAAGTGGAGATTAAGAGGAGAAAAAGTGGAGAAAAAGTGGAGAAAAAGTGGAGAAAAAGTGGAGAAAAAGTGGAGAAAAAGTGGAGAAAAAAATGGAGAAAAAGTGGAGAAAAAGTGGAGAGAAAGTGGAGAAAAAAATGGAGAAAAAGTGGAACACCCTTTGGTACCTTTCATGTGGCACTAAGGGGTGCTTAGCTTTGTATTTAGCCAAAAAAATGAAAAAAAAATGACATAGGGTTCCCCCTAGTTTTGTAGCCAGCTAGGGTAAAGCAGACGGCTGCAGCCTGCAGACCACAGCTGGCAACCTCACCTTGGCTGGTAATCCAAAACTGAGGGCACCCCACGCTGTTATTTTAAATTAAATAAATAATTAAAAAAAAAAACACGTAGGGGTCCCCCAAAATTGGATCACCAGCCAAGGTAAAGCAGACAGCTGGGGCCTGATATTCTCAGACTAGGGAGGTCCATGGTTATTGGAATCTCCCCAGCCTAAAAATAGCAGGCCGCAGCCGCCCCAGAAGTGGCGCATCCATTAGATGCGCCAATCCTGGTGCTTCGCCCCAGCTCATCCCGCGCCCTGGTGCGGTGGCAAACGGGGTAATATTTGGGGTTAATACCAGATGTGTAATGTCACCTGGCATCAAGCCCTGGGGTTGGTGAGGTCAGGCGTCTATCAGATACCCGACATCACCAACCCAGTCAGTAATAAAAAAAAATAGACGACAAACACATTTTTATTTGAAAAAACACTCCCCAAAACATTCCCTCTTTAACCAATTTATTAGATTGAAAAACAAATCCAGGTCTGGTGTAATCCAAGGGGTTGCCATGACGATCCACACTGTCCCAGTCAATGAAGAGCAGGATGTTCCCCATTGACTGGGAGAGCAGTGCAGTGACCTGAGCTAACATCAATGGGTCAGCCCAGGTCACTGCAGGGGGGTGACAAGTGCTGCTGTCAGCGAGGTACATTACCTGCGCTGATCTCCAGCACACTGACAGCCCCTGTCACTGAGGTCAATGACCGGCGCCTTCACAGCAAGTATCGCGAGAGGTCCGTGACGTCACCGCTAGTCAGTCTCGGGTCGGAAGCGATAGGTGATGTGACAAGCGGCGGCCATGGAGGACAGTGACAGCGCTGAGGTCGGGATGGCGGGACTTCATCACCGCAGGTAAGCCGAGCGAGCGAGCGAGCGAGCGAGCGAGCGGGCGGGCGGGGGGGGATGGGGGGGGATGGGGGGGGGGATGTGTGTGTGTGTGTGTGTTTGTGTATGTATGTGTACATGCCGCGGGCAGGAGGGGGCGGAGCGAGCTGAGCGGGAAAGTGTGGGCTTCCTGCACGTAACTAAGATAAACATCGGGTTACTAACCAAAGCGCTTTGCTTGGATACCCGATGTTTATCTTGGTTACCAGCTTGTGGCAGGCTGCCAGCGATGGCTCCTGCACACTGTAGCTGTAAAAAGCCCTGCTTTTTGCTGCTAGAACCGTTCTCGAACGTATCTAGAACTATCGAGCTTTTGCAAAAAGCTCGAGTTCTAGTTCGATCTAGAACATGCCCCAAAATCACTCGAGCCGCGAACTGGAGAACCACGAACCACGAACCGCGCTCAACTCTAGTTATAGGGTTCAGCTAACACTGATGGGCGGGGAAGTTTCACATTTCTACACACACCCCTGTGGCTATTACTGGTTCATAGTTATTTCTTTGTTTGGGATACTATATAAGCTGGTCATATGATGTAATAAAGACAGAAACTTTCAGTACACCACAGAGTATATGTGCTGTATTGCTTTCCTAAATGCTTGTAAAAGAAAACTTATTAATTTGGAGCTCCAATTCCATAGGAGGAGTGCATTTCGGTCACACCCCAGATCCTAGTTTAAAAGCTTGGATACGTAAGTGACGGGACTGTACATACTAAGAGAGGACACTATGCAATATTTATATATATATATATATATATATATATACACTGTATATATGCAGCTTTGCTGGTATACCAAGAGACGATTCAAAGAGCAATAGAAAGCAGGTTGATATACCGCGCCAAACCACAGGAGTCTAGATGTTGTTAGTAAATCCCTTTTTCTTTATTTTCACAGGTCTACGCGTTTCAGGGGCATATCCGTCCCCTTCCTCAGCACAATGTACAGAGAATACTAATATAACAAGAGGGGAGCCCAAACACAATTTATTGCACAGGGGCCCCAAGGTCTTCCTACCTTCTACAATCGTAGACATGAGAGGTCAGTCAAGCTGATTACCTAATCTCTATGGTCCAACATAGTCCAACTTTTATCTAATATGATGCAGGAAACTGTAGAGCAATTTTGGTACTTTAGTGACTTTGACGTGGAACGTAACTACTGTTTTAGAACCCACCCATTTTTAAAGACCTTGGATAAAAGTCTACAGGATCCTGATCTATTAGTCATGATGAGGTGCTGTGACAAAGAACACATCAGTCTCTAGAGCAGTGTTCCTCAACTCCAGTCCTCAAGACAGACCAACAATGACTGTTTTCGGGATTTCCTTAGCAATGCACAATTGCTTGCAAATTATCACCTATGCAAGTGAATAAATTATCATCCGTGCAATACTAATGAAATTCTGAAAACATGAACTGTTGGTGGGTCTTGAGGACCGGAGTTGAGGAACACTGTTCTAGAGGATCTGCCCTATCCTGAATTACACGAAGACCATTATAGGCAAGCAGAGACTTGCATTGGTATTGTCAAGCCACCGCTAGGGGGCACAGGAACTCAGGTAGAAAGAGAACTCCTGAGTGCAGTTAGACAGAAGCCCACTAGAGGTCACTAACACACGAGCAGGGATAGTTGATCAGTCAGAGTCTATGCTAGGATGTCACATCTGTATCGAGGAGAAAACAAGCCAAAGTCAAAGAACAGAGCTGAGGTCGGATACTGGGAGAGCAAGTAAGCACAAGGGAGGGAGTGGAGAACACGGAACAGGACTGGAGTCCGGAGGACGGGGAGGAACGGAGGTAAGGTCGGGAAGGAGGGGCAGAGGTCAGAAGAGGCTTGAGAAACAGAAGTCAGGTTAGGTCGGGGGAATGGAGGTCAGGTCTGGTTGTGCAGGAGGGATGGAGGTTAGATTGGGCAAGAGGAACAGAGGTCAGGATGAACAGTACTGGGTAGCAGGACAAGAAGCAGAGAACTCTCAGTAACAGTGCACACAGCAGAACTGGAAATATTACTAGTGGCGTCCCGGAGGCAGCAGCACCAAGATATGGCGACGCGACCCCTGGAACGAGGCCAGAATGAACAGGCCCCTCCCAAGGGACCTAAACCCCGGAGGCAGGACACATGCATCATCTCATGAACGGCAGAGCCATACATGAATCATGAGAGGTATTATGTAATTCTTAGTTTGAACTGCGGAGGCGCTGCAGCAAAATTACCAGATTCGAACGATATCAAGAAGGAAATTTTGTGGTCATGTTGTGTCTTCTAACGAATAGGAACTGTACAATGTATAATACATACAACCCGCTATGTCTAAAGTAATTTAATGCATGAGAATCAACACCACCTCATAATGCACAGTAAACCATAAACATCTGAGCCATTTCACAGTAGGAAAACTACGACAATGAAAATCCTGTAAACTATGCCATCAAAAATGGTAATAATAAAAAAACCGCCATCCTATTCCATCACATTACAACCCACGATTGACTGTGCACCTCTGACTGCTCGCCACTGAGACTTTAATTGTAAAGATCTTTGTACTAAACCAAATGAGAATTTAGCTTAAATTGTAGAACACATCATTTCTAGTGAAGCCCCCGACCATCATTCTCCAAGATTTTGTAAAAAGGGGATTAATAATTCATCACAGCAAAAAAGGAAAAAAAAGATCTATATTTATACCATCTTCTCAGCCTCCATAAACTACCTGACAATTGTTCAGTAATGATGCCCAGTAAATTCCTTAAAATGGTAATTTGTCATTCTGTCACTTCATTTGTGACCTAAAATTCCTCACTTGAGGCATCATCAAATAAATTAATCACTTTCCAGGATCCATTTCTCTGTTCCGCACGTTATTATGCCAAGCTCTCTTGTGTTTCCCTTCATTTACATATATTTAATGGCTCAGCAGTGGTTCACTATAGCACATAGCACACACATCTCATTACACGTGAAATATTCTAACTGTCGCCATCACCGCGCAAGACAAAAAAAAATTCTCCCAATTTCATTTTCCCCCATGCTACAAAACCATGATTCTTCACTAGGAGACGTTGATGTCATTTATCAGTCACAATCAATAGGATTATCCCCCGCTCACCATTCCTCATGTACCATCCGTCTATCAAACAGAAGAATTAAGAGAAGAATTAAAGCCATAATATCTACAGGAAAAAAAAATAAAAAATCTACAGAATAGTAAAAAAAATACCAAAAATATATATTTTTTAAGAAAAGTCATTTGGCACTTGTATTACATAGTCAGATGTGCAACAGCAATCACAAGGTTTCAGCTTTTGTGTTTAAATTCACCTTTGATGTACAAGTTAAGTATTACCAAATTTTTCGTTTTATAAAAGGCTCCCCAAATTTAGAGATAAAAAAGGGGTCCATCTTATACTCCAGTGGTGTCTTACCGGAAGGGGGCGGCAGCGGTGGTGAAGTGGGGTCCCAGGAGGCAGGAGCAGTGCTGCAGTAGGGCGATGCTGGAGACACTATGGTGAGGGCTGTTCTGAGTGCGGTGGGCACCTTGCTGGCTGTGTGGAGCAGGACAGTGCAGCGGGTGTCACAAAGGCTCTGTAGGTGGTGCAGGCTTCAAAGAAATGGTGCCCGGAGTCGGCGTGTGTGCAGATTGAGCTCTTGGCTGAATGACAAGCCAAGATCTAATCGGTGCACGTGCCACCTCCAGGCCCCATTTTCTTTAAGTCCGCTGCTGGGAGATCAATGGGACGGAGGCGGCATGTGCGCAGATGAGATATTGAGCCAAGAGCTCCATCTGTGCACGCGCTGACTCCGGGTGCCATTGTTTGAAGCCCACACCGCCGACAGAGCATCACACCTACCGCACCTCCCTGCTCCACACAGCCCCCACCGCAGCAAGCACTGTACCCACTGTAGCGAGCACAGCTCCCACCGCAGCCAGCACAGCACCCACCACAGCCAGCACAGTGCCCGTTCTCCACCTCCCGGTAAGCTACATTCACATTATAAGACACACCCCTCATTTTCCTCCCAAAGTTTCTAAAGCCAAATACAGCATTCCTGACTTTTTGTGAATAGTGTATACCACATAGATGATAATCGTCATTTTCCTGTGTAGGTTGAAACTTGATCATGAACTGAAACAGAAACAGCCATGCAGGAGGCTTAAAACTGGGCGAGGAACAGCCAAACTATTTCACAAAGTTCATGTTGTGGAAGATAATTTCATGTTATGCCATGTCAAGGACTGAGCACAGCAACAAGATGCTAGGTAGTTATACTGCATCAGCAAAGTCTCTCCCAGGAAAAGATTTTAAAGCAGACTGGGGTTTCAAGATGTGATGTTGAAGCTCTTTTGAAAGGGAACCAAGAAATGGGCAATATTGAGGACAATATTCGCCATGGTCAGCCAAGGACAAGATATGAACAATAGAATCCCACCTGTGCCAAGTCTTCATAGGAGTACAAAGATGGCAGGCTGGAGACCTTTTGTAGACCTCCATCTGACATGACAAACCATGAGGAACTATGGCATCACAGGAGACATATGGTGAAAGAAGGCCCCTCACCTTTGTTTGACCAACTGGTCACTATTGATGGTTAATTTGCCCTAACCTTGATTGTGACAGTTAGGGGCCAGTATAAGGTACATACTATAGCTGACACTCAACTTATCTAGAGCCGGCTCAGCTCACTGGCACTCAACTTATCTAGAGCCGGCTCAGCTCTCTATACTGGCAGCTAACATTTAACCCCTTACTGTTACGTTGGCAAGATATTCAATTAACTAAATAATAAAGACAGAAGCAGGAGGTTCCCAAGGCTAAGGGGTACTTTACATGCTGCAACATCGCTACTGATATATCGTTGGGGTCACGTCGTTAGTGACGCACATCCGGCACCGGTAGCAACATCGCAGTGTGTAACACTAATGAGCGAACATCAACGATCGCAAAATCGTTCCAAAACGTTGATCGTTGACACGTCGTTCATTTCCTTAATATCGCTGCAGCCACCGGTACGATGTTGGTCGTCGTTCCTGCGGCAGCACACTGTGTGCAGACTTATTAGGCAAATGAGTATTTTGATCACATGATACTTTTTATACATGTCGTCCTACTCCAAGCTGTATAGGCTTGACAGCCAACTACCAATTAAGTAAATCAGGTGATGTACATCTCTGTAATGAGGAGGGGTTGGGGTGTAATTACATCAATACCCTATATAAGGTGTGCTTAATTATTAGGCAACTTCCTTTCCTTTGGCAAAATGGGTCAGAAGAGAGATTTGACAGGCTCTGAAAAGTCCAAAATTGTGAGATGTCTTGCAAAAGGATGCAGCAGTCTTGAAATTGCCAAACTTTTGAAGTGTGATCACCGAACAATCAAGCATTTCATAGCAAATAGCCAACAGGGTCGCAAGAATCGTGTTGGGCAAAAAAGGCGCAAAATAACTGCCCATGAATTGAGGAAAATGAAGCGTGAAGCTGCAAAGATGCCATTTGCCACCAGTTTGGCCATATTTCAGAGCTGCAATGTTACTGGAATATCAAAAAGCACAAGGTGTGCCATACTCAGGGACATGGCCAAGGTAAGGAAGGCTGAAAAACCACCACCTTTGAACTAGAAACATAAGATAAAACGTCAAGACTGGGCCAAGAAATATCTTAAGACTGATTTTTCAAAGGTTTTATGGACTGATGAAATGAGAGTGACTCTTGATGGGCCAGATGGATGGGCCAGAGGCTGGATCAGTATAGGGCAGAGAGCTCCACTCCGACTCAGACGCCAGCAAGGTGGAGGTGGGTACTGGTATGGGCTGGGATCATCAAAGATCAACTTGTGGGACCTTTTCGGGTTGACGATAGATTGAAGCTCAACTCCCAGACCTACTGCCAGTTTCTGGCAGACAACTTCTTCAAGCAGCGGTACAGGAAGAAGTTGGGATCGTTCAAGAAAAGCATGATTTTCATGCAGGACAATGCTCCATTACATGCATCCAACTACTCCACAGCGTAGCTGGCCAGTAAAGGTCTAAAAGATGAAAAAATAATGACATGGCCCTCTTGTTCCCCTGATCTAAACCCCATAGAGAACCTGTGGTCCCTCATAAAATGTGAGATCTACAGGGAGGGAGAACAGTCCACCTCTGGGAGCAGTGTCTAGAGGCTGTGGTGGCTGCTGCACGCAATGTTGATCGTAAACAGATCAAGCAACTGACAGAATCTAT